>NC_040022.1:19879709-20057060 GCF_000972845.2 Larimichthys crocea
GTGGTTTCGGGCCGGGCCCGCGCATCACTAGTGTGGAGTCGAATCTTGGAGTTCGCCCCGGAGAACTACTTTCGGCCCTGGAGAAGACAGATCTCCCCTGTGTTTCCCGACCACGGTCAGGAAACGAATAGCGGAATGGTTAACAGAAGTCATCTCAACTAGCTAGCAGCAGCTAGGAACTTTCAGAGCTGGCCAGCTGGGATTCAAACACGGACATTTTGGTTTATTAATTACATGGAACTTTTCTGCTGTTAGCTAGTGTTACTACCAGCAGTGAGGAATGCTTACTTTCTTGAAAAAGGCTCTAATGTCCATCCTTCAACCCATGCGTTCGCGCTCTGCTCTTGCCGCTGTGAGGTTCGGCTCTGTGTACTCAGAGGTAAACACGCAAGCGGCAGTGAGCAGGGTCGCATGGAAAACATGGACTGGAATTTCAGTGATGTGGGCGTTCTCGTATAGTGAAAAAGTGGAATGGATTGGTATAATGACGCACTGAAGGGGCTCTCTCTACCGTACATATCATATTTAAGTGAATAATGACAGTTTAGATGATTATTGGTTTAAACTCATATCTGGCCACTTGGTATCATAAATAGGCATTTTTTGTGAAAAAAATGTAATAAATAAAAATAATAAGAAACACCACCAAATGATTTGGGGGGCTTGAGAATAGGCCTAGGGACGCCACTGAGTATGGCCAATGTATTTGCAACAATGCAAGCAACCAAAAGAACAATTCTTTAAGGAGTGTTCCATTCAGATCCGCTTGATGCCATTAAAAACCAATGGGCATGAGGATGGCCTCTTGGATCATAATGGCTTCCAAAACAAATAGCGAAGAGGATACAAAGGCTGAAGGGTCGCATGAACATCAAACTCCATGTCCTAGGACCATGGAGTTTGATGTTCAGCTGACCCTTCAGCCTTTATCCTCTTCGCTATTTGTTTTGAAGCCATTATGACCAAGAGCCATCCTTCATGCCCATTGGTTTTTAATGGCAGTCAAGCGGACTGAATTGGACACTCCTTAAAGAATTGTTCTTTGTGTGTGTGCATTGTGCAATACATTGGCCATACTCAGTGGCGTCCACTAGGCTATTCTCAAGCCCCCCTAAAAATTTGGTGGTGTTTTTTATTATTTATTTATTACTTTATTTTTTTCACAAAAAAGGCTATTTATGGCAATACCAAGTGGCCAGAATATGAGTTTAAACCAATAATCATATAAACTGTCATTATTCACTTAAATATGATCATGTACGGTAGAGAGAGCCCCTTCAGTGCGTCATTATACAATCCATTCCACTTTTTCATAAGAGAACGCCCACATCACTGAATCCAGTCCATGTTTTCCATGCGACCCTGCTCACTGCCGCTTGCGTGTTTACCTCTGAAGTACACAGAGCCGAACCTCACAGCGGCAAGAGCAGAGCGCGAACGCATGGGTGAGGATGGACATTAGAGCCTTTTTCAAGAAAGTAAGCATCACACTGCTGGTAGTAACACTTAGCTAACAGCAGAAAAGTTCCATGTAATTAATAAACCAAAATGTTCCGTGTTTGAATCCCAGCTGGCCAGCTCTGAAAGTTCCTAGCTGCTGCTAGCTAGTTGAGATGACTTCTGTTAACCATTCCCGCTATTCGTCCTGACCGTGGTCGGGAAACACAGGGGAGATCGGTCTTTCCAGGGCCGAAGTAGTTTCTCCGGGGCGAACTCCCAAGATTCGACTCCACACTAGTGATGCGCGGGCCGGCCCGAAACCACGGCAGGACCATGGAGTTTGATGTTCATGCTGACCCTTCAGCCTTTTATCCCTTCGCTATTTGTTTTGAAGCCATTATGACCAAGAGGCCATCCTTCATGCCCATTGGTTTTTAATGGCAGTCAAGCGGACTGAATTGGACACTCCTTAAAGAATTGTTCTTTGTGTGTGTGCATTGTGCAATACATTGGCCATACTCAGTGGCGTCCACTAGGCCTATTCTCAAGCCCCCCTAAAAATTTGGTGTGTTTTTTATTATTTTATTTATTACTTTTTTTTTTCACAAAAAACTATTTATGCAATACCAAGTGGCCAGAATATGAGTTTAAACCAATAATCATATAAACTGTCATTATTCACTTAAATATGATCATGTACGGTAGAGAGAGCCCCTTCAGTGCGTCATTATACAATCCATTCCACTTTTTCATAAGAGAAGCCCACATCACTGAATCCAGTCCATGTTTTCCATGCGACCCTGCTCACTGCCGCGTGCGTGTTTACCTCTGAAGTACACAGAGCCGAACCTCACAGCGGCAAGAGCAGAGCGCGAACGCATGGGTGAAGGATGGACATTAGAGCCTTTTTCAAGAAAGTAAGCATCACACTGCTGGTAGTAACACTTAGCTAACAGCAGAAAAGTTCCATGTAATTAATAAACCAAAATGTTCCGTGTTTGAATCCCAGCTGGCCAGCTCTGAAAGTTCCTAGCTGCTGCTAGCTAGTTGAGATGACTTCTGTTAACCATTCCCGCTATTCGTCCTGACCGTGGTCGGGAAACACAGGGGAGATCGGTCTTTCCAGGGCCGAAGTAGTTTCTCGGGGCGAACTCCCAAGATTCGACTCCACACTAGTGATGCGCGGGCCGGCCCGAAACCACGGCAGAAAACTAGAAATCTGCACCAATGTGGAGCCATTAAACCAGGAATGAAAACTTGGTCTCAACCCCCATATGTCTTGCCCATTATTTGCAATATACCTTTTCACTTTACATTACTTTTTAATATGTCCACTACTGCTTTGCAATAACCCTGTTTCTCTCCATCTTTGTGTGTGTGTGTCATGGAACTTTTCTGCTGTTAGCTAAGTGTTACTACCAGCAGTGATGAATGCTTACTTTCTTGAAAAAGGCTCTAATGTCCATCCTTCACCCATGCGTTCGCGCTCTGCTCTTGCCGCTGTGAGGTTCGGCTCTGTGTACTTCAGAGGTAAACACGCAAGCGGCAGTGAGCAGGGTCGCATGGAAAACATGGACTGGAATTTCAGTGATGTGGGCGTTCTCTATATGAAAAAGTGGAATGGATTGTATAATGACGCACTGAAGGGGCTCTCTCTACCGTACATGATCATATTTAAGTGAATAATGACAGTTTGTATGATTATTGGTTTAAACTCATATTCTGGCCACTTGGTATTGCATAAATAGGCATTTTTTTGTGAAAAAAAATGTAATAAATAAAAATAATAATAAAACACCACCAAATTATTTAGGGGGGCTTGAGAATAGGCCTAGTGACGCCACTGAGTATGGCCAATGTATTTGCACAATGCAAGCACACACAAAGAACAAATTCTTTAAGGAGTGTCCAATTCAGATCCGCTTGACTGCCATTAAAAACCAATGGGCATGAAGGATGGCCTCTTGGATCATAATGGCTTCAAACAAATAGCGAAGAGGATAAAAAGGCTGAAGGGTCAGCATGAACATCAAACTCCATGGTCCTGCAGCTGTGTGTATGTACTGTATGTTCACTGAGTGGTTACAGACAAACAAGATAGTTCCTCGAACTCGTCGTTGTTGTATTTCACTGCATTGCTTCTGTCAAGCAGAGACACCACAGGTAGTGCTGTTGTTTATGATTCACAGCAGTGTGTATCTGCTGCAGACCCAGGTATGTGAACTGAAGTATTAGATGTTCCACAACTATGTTTGCTATAGTTTTATTATGCTGCACTTTTTCTGCCCTGGCAAATGTTTTTCAATATCATAACCGGTCTTCTCTTTGAAGCTGTAAACTATGCAGCTCATTTCAGCTGCAGTTTTGATTTATGAAAGACCCGTAAAGCTTTATATCACAGTGACAGTGCATGTTTTCCTCACTAGGATAGATGAACATTTGGACATGCAGTGCAATTTTGTCTCCATTTGATGGCCCCATTAAATGTGAAGTACTGGACTTAAGGTATAAAAAAAGAGGAAGACGGGGCAGTGTTTAGCGCAGTTGGTAAAGCAGCCGCCCCTTGTGCAAAGGCTGAGTCCAGGCTCTGCGGAAGCCTAGGGTTCAAATCTGAAAAAGAGGAAGACATCTGCACATGCTCCATACCGCATTATGTTTGCTTGTGTATTGCATTTAACTCCTTTAGGTAACGTAATGTTTCTTCATGCTGTGTTCCTGGATCTGTGTCTACCCTGTAGGCATTGTGTCGCTGATCTCCCTGGCTGTCCTCTCTTACGAGCGCTACAGCACAATGATGACCCCCACTGAGGCGGACTCCACCAACTACTGCAAGGTCTCCCTGGGCATCGCCCTGTCCTGGGTCTACTCCTTCATCTGGACAATGCCACCACTCTTTGGATGGAGTAGCTATGGCCCAGAGGGTCCTGGTACCACCTGCTCTGTCAACTGGAAGGCCAAGACGACAAATAACATATCTTACATCATCTGCCTGTTTATCTTCTGCCTCCTTTTGCCGTTCCTGGTGATCATGTTATGCTATGGGAAGCTGCTGTGCGCCATCAGACAGGTGAGGAAGTTTGGGGATTGGGATGGAAGCCCTGTACCTGCAGTATTTGCATGAATGAGCCTCGGTGCACCTTCAATACTGGTGGCCGTGTTAAAAGGTCAACAGTGGTGGATTTTAACAACTAAAACCACATTTCAACATCCCATAAATCCTGATATGTAAAGAGAGATAATGAAAATGTCGTACATTCATTTTACGACTAGTAGACTTATTGTTTAAAGCTACTCTAATCAATGCTTTAAAATTAACAAATTATCTAAAGACTGTATTTTAAAGGTGCTCTTGTACTGTAGTCACCCACATCCGCAACTCCTCACATTTCGTTTTTTTTTTAGCATCTTTCAGCTGGTTGTTTTGGCGGCCTGCAAATGTACTTTGAGGTTCACTCTCATTGATGTTATTTCCGGTAGCAGCAGTTGTTGTTTTCAGTAAAAATGCTTTAAAAAGTCACTACGCACTACCTGACGGGTACCAAACAGCAGACAGACAAAGCTAGCAACAAGCTATTGATCATAGTGGAGCATTTAGCAGTTAAAGAGTCAGACTTTTCCCTCAGGAACAGATCTTGGAAGAGACCAAAACAGAGCTGGAAGGAAAGTCAATATTAGGCTTACAATGATCAGGTGGTGAGGGGAAACAACTCTAAATGAATGCTAATGTTGCTCTGTGTCTGCTGGATGTGTAAATAAGCAACAATTTGCTATATCAACTCAAAATGTAAGTGTAAAATGTCAGTGTTGTTTTCACAGCTAGTTTCTGTAAGTGTAAAATGTCAGTGTTGTTTTCACAGCTAGTTTCTGCTGCCCTCCTGATAAAGTTACTGAAGGTCTGAAAACTTCCATTACTCAAAGAAAGTTTTCTAATATAACAATAATGCTATAACAGAACATAAAGCTCATACATGCAGGATGGCAGCATTACCTCCAGCTGAATCAGCATGTGTAGACTCTCACTGTGGCAATGTTACAATATTAACTGCAGCCCGACACAATTCAGCCGAAAAAAAAGAGCAGCAACAGTGGAAATAAAACTACGCTCTACTCCAGCCTCTAGATGCTGGATATGGCTGTAAATCAAATAACCAAAATAAAAGTCAAAACTATCATAGTGACGCCTACAATCTAAACACCACAAGAGGCAGTGATCCTGTCTTTATTAGAGCAGGACGTGTCAGACTGTCTTCTAAAAAAGTGTTTGCTTGTGCAGTGTCCTGGGTTATGAAAGATTTTCATTGAATTCAAGCACGTCTTATAAGAAAGATAGTTCTAACAGAAAAGCATGTAGTAACAATTGTCTAATTTTAACAAAATTCAATAACGATTACTGAATTCCTCAACTGTTCTTAAAACTGATTTGTCTTGGAAGTTAATAACTTTTCTCCCGAAGCTGTGAACCAGCTGATTTTGGAGTTCATGACATGTTTTTAATGACCTTCCATTTAAATGGCTGTTTTATAACTAATTATGGTTATGAATCATAAACTGTGGCTATGTCACCCTAAAATTACCATCAGTGCTGTCTCTGTAAGTCAATAAAGTCAATGTCTGGGTCTTTGTCAGAGGAGCTGTGGGTGACACCACACACGCCATTTGGTTTAGACATTTAATTAAATCACTTTAACAAAACATGATAACTGGATTAATGTGTTAAATACACTGGTCTCACATTCTGAATCAATTCTGCGGGAAATCAGTCTCAACTGGTCAAACTGTATCAGAGTCACATTTTTGGTCCTACTTTTTGGGCAAGGAGTAAAATCTGTTCAGCAATTTTTTAAAATTTAGAAAATCACTCTCATCTCTGCTAATATTTTGGAAAGTTTCAGAAACATAAGCTGTTAGGAGACACCAAGAGGTGGCTTTCAGGCAGAGACATGCGCAATACGCTCCTCTGGGAGGAGATACATTTACATTGACCCCTATGAGCCTAACAAAATTACAGAATTATTTGCCATGCCATACACATTTGCTCGGGGGATCCAATGTTCTCTCTATGTGATTCACCATGTCTCCAGTTTGTTTCATTACTGAGGACAATGGGGAAAAAGCATTGATTCAGGTAAGGCGTGTCCTTGAAGCAGGGGGCCTATGTTTGTTAGCCATTCAAGTATCTACTTCTAATGAGCGGTACGCACGAGATCTCTTCACACGTCTTCAGATCATACAGATTCAGAAACAAGCTGCATTCACACATATGCTGAGTTTGTTTATTTAATCATTCGTTTATTCATTAATTTGCTAAATTACAGATGCAACCGTCTTTAGAAATATGTTACGGTGCATCTCCTAACATTAAATATATAAATTAATATTAACAAAATGGTGATTAAATAGGACTGAATCACACAGCTGAATCTAATTGTGCTAGTATAAGTGGTGCATTTAGACATTTACCTCTGTTTAATATGTTTAATATTTCAAAGTACAGCACGGCACTATAATAAAATAGTGAGATCACTCTGTCCTTGCAGTGAAACATCTCTCTGCTGAAAGTCGGCATAGGAAGCTTCATAAATCACTCTCAAGTCCAGCTCTGATGTGTTTTTACTCCGCATTTCACTTTCACTGTGATTCCTACGAGTGATTCATAGATGCATAATAAATAAAAGGCCCAGATTATGTTTGTTAAATATTCAGCAGTAGGCATCTGCAGTGAGGTGAGGAGGACAACCGATCATCCAGAGTATTTGGTGTGGGATTTGCCTCTTCCTCCCTCATGGCTGTGAACTGTGGCATGAGGTAACTGATGTCTGGTTTTTCACACACTGTCCCACGCTGACTGACTGGAAGAATATGAGGAGAGACAGTGTGGAAGGCAGTGCTCTGTCTTCAGGGAAAAGTGCACACATACACACACAAAGTCGCATAGTTTGCAAGAACAGGTCCCAGAGTAATTTTTTCAGGGCTACAACTCACTCACACACTGTGAGCATCGTGTCTTCTCAGGTAAACAATGAGTTATGTGCGTGTTTGCATGAGCATGCTTGTGGCCGTCCTCTCTGATAAACTGTTCAGCAGCATTGTGTGTGACACAAGCACAAGTGGGAGTGATGTGGTCACTCTTTCTGTGACCACATTTCTTTCACTTCATCTCTTCTTTTTATTTCATCCCTTTTCACATTTTATCCATTTGCTGTCTATCCTCATCAGACAACACATAGTTCTTTGTATGGGTTAAGAAGGAGCCAGCAGAAAGCAATTTCTCTTTGTCTTAGTCAGACTTTCCCTCCCTCTCTTTCTCTTCCTCCCAAACTCTTTTCTTCTTCAACGTCTTTGTCCCCTTTTCTCACCCTTTGTCCCGTCTTTGTGCAGAACTACATATACATTCTTTATCTTTAACAAGTTTCAATGGGTTGCTATGCTGTTTAGAGTTGTGCTTCTCCCACTGACAATACTACACAAGGCAAAGACTACAGTTTACCTGTCAGGCCGTGTCAGGTAACATCAGCTGGGACAGATAAAAGTTGTTGAACAACTTGTCTGCTAAAAGAGTTGAACTCCCTTATCTAATAAAGTGGCAATCAGTTGGAACAGTCCGCATAGAGAAGACTGAATGAAGTTGGGGATTGGCCCAAATTGGTGTTGCACTCATCCCCAATTTACTATACAACCAACGAAATGACTGGCCCATGTAGCTCTATCAGTTCAAAACTGTTTCCAAATGTTATTTAGTTTATTGCTTTACCTTGTCACGGTGTGTGAAAATGTGCCGCTTGCTCAGTTAAACTACACTTCACCATGTCCATCAAACTGGCTGTTGAGAAGATAGACGACATGCATGCTTGTGTGTGTCTGTCAGTGTTGTCTCTTTATTGCTGATTCTCTGTTGATGGAAAAGGTCTTAGGTCTTTATCAGTGCAGAGGGCAGAAGCTGTGAGAGAGTTGACACAGGTACTTCAGTCAGGGAACATCCCAAACAAGTGAATAGACACAGTCTATCTCAACAACAGTGATATTAGGGATATTATTACAAACTCAGTTATAATGCTATCATGATAATTAAGTTCATAATGTGCAATAAAAACAGCTGCTGCAACTGTAATTTGTGTCAGAAACTAAATTTGCAAATGTGCTCCCCATATTTTTTTTTACTTGTCACCACGTCATGTGCACACAGAGTAATGAAAATGAAGGCATAAACTATCTGAAACAATCTAATTAAATGACTAAATTACAGCACGCTCACACAATATATTATTGTCTATCTATTGCACTGCATGTGGCAAACTGTGGTTTATTGCACTTTACTGCTCAGCTCCTAAATCCTTAAACACAATGTGTTACTCCCATGACCTCAGAAATGTCTTTTAAGTCCCCCACAGACTTAAAAGGGAGATTAAACCAAAACATCAACATATAAATCCTAAAACTGCTCATTGAAGGTGTAAAATCGTGGTTTCAATGCTTTCTTGTATTACAATAAAAACACGTGGGCCTTCAGAAATGTAAGACTCTCCCTCGATTTTAATATAAAAATGAATATTTTGTTACATTAAAGCTTCACAGGATTAAAGCTGCATAGGCTGATTTTAGGAGGTGTAAATACCAACACATAATCCCCCCTCGTTGAAATCCCCAATTGCTCTATTTGTGTTTAAACTGCAACATGCAAATGTAGCAAGAAAACTGAACTCACTAACTGTGTCTGATGGAATGGCATTTTCCATCCCTAACAGCCACAAACAGTCAAATTTAGTAGGACTGAGGACGGAGTGTTATCTAGTTAATTAACCATTAACCATTCATTAAACAACAGCTGTGTTATCTCTGGTAGTTCAGGACTTGTGAAATTCACTAAAATTTGAACGCTTCATGTCCACGAACTGCAGGGCGTTGAGGTTTGGTATTTTGGTATAAGGGACAGTTTACTGGGGCAACAAATCTGGAATTGTACATCTGCACAATTATCTGTAAAGACACATTCCACATAGTGTATATTACTCATTCCTCAAAGGCTTTGTGATTGGTGTGCAAGTACATCTCTCCATCTTAATTGATGAGCCCTAGGTCCCTAAGGGAAAAATACTGTACATAAATTGGTGTAGTGTGATTTAAGAGAGGCCTATTAGATTGCAACATCACCATTCGACTTGATAAGAATTGTGCAAAGCATGGGAGCAACTTGCACTATGGATTATTAAACTAGTCTGAGCAGGTCTTTCCTTTTGCCTGCTGTCCTTCTCTGCTCCCTTTGCAAGTCACCTAACAAAATATTTAACAAATAACAATGGCACAAAACATTTATTTGCCCTTTATGTAAACCTTGATTTAAAAAAGAGGCCATGAAGATATAGTTTTGGGTGGTGACCACTGACTTTCATAAAATGTAGTGTCTCACTTGATATTATAAGCTAAAATCAAGAAACGCAGAAACACACGAACAGCCAATCAGCTAACAGACGGGCGTGCAGAAACAGCCTATCATATCCCCGGACATCACCAGTAACAGGCAAACAGCCAATCATTCAGCATTCAGTTGTGTAGTTCGGTTGCAATACTTGCCATGTTGGTTTGTTAACAAGGGAGTAGCATGCAGTGAGAAGCTGGGTAGAGAGAAGAGGCAGCCGCTATGTGGCGGAAACTGGCACCGGTAGTATAATAATCCGGTAGTATATTAATCCACGGTAGTACCGTCGTGTAGAATTTCTAGTATAGTAGGAACTTATACCATTTGCCACCGCGGGGTACCGTGCAACTCTAATTACTGCTTCCACATGCATGGAGTGACATAAATAAACTATGCCCATGACTTGAAATAAATTGGATGAAAGCAAACAAAAAGGGACAAAATATGCATGAACACATACTCACAAGTATAAAGTACTCTTTGGTTAGATAACCAGTGGCTCCCTCCCCCTTGTCTCAACATCTTTACCCTTGGTCTGAATTCATTCAGATGTGGCTCATACCCCCCTATGGATAAATAGCGATACTCTCAAGTGCTAAAATATTTCTCCAACATGCTGTGGGCTATGTGGCACAGAGGTAGAGCTGGAGAGACGGAGGGAGATGAAGATGTCAAGAGGAGGCGAAGGAGGCAGAGAGATGAAAGGAATAAAAAGGAGGGGAATGCTGACAGACTGTGACTGCGGGGGACCTAATTTCTTGCTTGCCCTCATCAGATGTACAGTAATGACCCTGCACTGGTCATGAGTTAATTTCATTGGCCACAAGCGGATGTTTTTGCTGCTGTTTTTACTGTGCCTCTGCTGGTTTGGTAATTTCCTGACCTGAAATCACATTACATGAAAATAGGCAGTGAGTGCACCAGAGGGGGGAATTTCAATACAAATTACATGGTGTAGTTTGGATTAAGAAATTACACTTGTACCTTAAACTACTTTGCCGGCATCCACAAAGGTACTGTAAAAAAGTTTCTTTTCCTGAAGCGGTACTTCTGTTGCAGTACAATGAACACAGTAGACAAGTGTGGGTGGGAAGCTGGTGAGGAATGATGTCTTTTTTTCAACGCACTAGTGATTTCTCCGAGTTCTTGTATACTTGTTTTCAACAACGCACTCTTGTGATGTCTTCTGACTTCACAAAAGAAAGAAAAACTCAACAATTAATCATTTCAGTAATGCTCCAAGCAAAAATAAATTAATTTTCTAGTTCCAGTTCACTGCATCTTGTGTGTGCAGTAGCATTAATTTCCGAGTATAGCCACAAAGAAACTCTCCAAAGAAACCAAACCTTTGAGAAACCATCACTTGCATGCAAACAGATTAATTCAAGGCACAAAAAGGATAAGAATATGAACTTTTTTTGGGCTTGGGTCTTTTTCCATCTTGGTTACTTCTTGCCACTTTGTTTTTAACTAGTCTTTGGGCATTGACCATATCTTTTAAATGTGACTATGTTTACATAAAGTTCACAAAAATATGAATTAGTCCAGCAACAGTTGCCAGAATTAAGGTGATAACATTGGTTGCAGCAGGATACACCACCCAAGGCTATATTTTATATCGAATCCAGCTAATACCCAGCTCGGAGCAATGGAGGAGGGCAACTTTAGCACTGGGATGCTTGGCTTGTGAAGGATGGTAAGGAGAGTGTGACCAATATGTTCTCAGACATAGGCCCTTTAATTTACAATCAAGTGACGTTTACCTCTTGCGGCAAAACAGAAAGGTGTTCCTGAGGCATCTTGAAACAGGGACAGGTTATGTTTTAAAACCACCTATAAACATGCATTTGGAACAGGTTTTGCAACTCCAATCGAGGCTTTCAAGGAAAGTGGGAACAGAGAGGGGGAATGATATGCATCAAATAACCACAGGTTGGATTCGAACCCTGGGCTGGATGTCAAGAGAACACGTGTGTGTGTGCGAGCAAATCAGTGATGCGCGGGTTGATCCAAATTGAGCGGGTGCCCGCGGTCGCCCGCTCAATTTGGCATGACATTCGGGTCATGGTCGGTCGGGTCATTTGAAATAAAGATGCCGAGTAAAGTTTTGTAATTTATGTAGTAGACAAAATTTTCTGTGAAATACACAGACTTTATTGGCTGAATAACTGGCGCGAAGAAACCACATTTTAATAGGCTACTTTTAAATGAATATAATAACTCAGTAATGCCAGTTTTATGTAGCCCGATGACGCTACGAAGTTAATCAAGAGTATACACTACTTTTTAAAATGCGGGTCAGGAAGTGGGTTGGGTAAAATATTTCACAATTATTTGCTGCGGTTCGAGTTCGGGCGGGTTAGTTTAAAACGTCGGTTGGTGCAGGTCGATCAAACATGGACCCGCGCATCACTGGAGCAAATGGCTCACCATCGGTCCACAGCCAAAAATGCTTAAATGCTTAACTTTGGGCACTGCTTAAACTGCATCAACCAGACCAATGTTTGTACCCTGCCTAAATATTAGAAATACCTTTGTATATAGTATAGTATAATATTGCCTTTTTCAAGCTTTATTTGATAGAGACAGCTGTAGAGTGACAGGAATGTGGGGAGAGAGTGATGGGGAATCACATGCAGCAAAGGACCGCTGCTGCCTGAGCCTTTGTACATGGGGCAGATGCTCTACCAACTGAGCTAACTAACACCCCAAACATAGTCTTTCTAACTGGGAATGAAATCTTAGGTATGTGACAGCACAAACCTCTGTGTGTGTTTGAGTTATGGTTCATTTATCATTTTTGTTCTGCTTACTTGTGACTCCTCGTCACAGGTCTGATATGTCTATGAGCTAAGCTCATGTTGTTAAGTTTTAACAGTCCTAAGGAGGCATAAATCTCCACATTGATAGACTCAAACTGAAACGAGTACCATAACTCGGTATTATACTAACTGTGTGTCTCTGGTTACATATCACAGAAATATGCTGCTTATGTCCAAGTGGGTTGCTGCTACACACTGAGTTTATGTGTCTGTGTATTTCTTTGTTCACATAAGGGCCCCTAATGTTCCTTACCACAAAAGCTTGAGTGACTAAAAACTCATTACACACACACACTTATGCACAAAAACATGGCAGACACACACAGAGGTAGAGGAGACACAGCTGTGAAAACACTTCTTGGCAAACCTTGTAATGAAGACGGCCAGCACTTCTGCTTGATACTAGCTTGGTGGGGAAGTGGTGAGATGCTGGAGGGCACGGCTGCTGCACTGCAGAGTAGGCTGCATGTTCGAAACACAAATTAGTTCTCCGTCAGATTGGCTCCAGGATGAGGCTTGCGTTCTCTTTGTATTGTACTACAAGTGCCTCGTCTCTTGCCTGCTGGGTCATTGATTTTTTTTACTTTTAGTTTTTTCTTCTCTTTGTTCCATATCCAACTCAATTTCCCTCTTTGGACTGTTATTCTTATCTTGCATGTGTGTGCCCTTCATTCTCTCACATCTTCACACATTCACACTCTAATTGTCCCCGTCAGTGGCTTACTCCTGCGCACACACATGCACACACACACTCGGTTCATTTCATTTTCTGCAGTGACTGCTCCAATCCCTGTTTTTGCACTTGCTTTTTCATTCTTTTCTAAGTCCTCTTTCCCTCATTGTCTTTTTCCATCTCCCAGCCCTGCATGTGACCTCTTTGCATTTTCTTTCTCTTTGGCTGCGCCATTATCATCCATCTTTTTCACCTTGGTTGTCTCAGCTGCCATTTTCGCTTCCATCCCATCCCATCCCCTTCATCACCACTTCAGAATCAACAAAAATGTGCTGTTTCTGTATAACAATGAGACAGATGCTGACATCTGATAGCAAGTAGCTACCTGTGTCTATGAAACATTCAGAACAAAATGAGGTGGGAAGCCTTTGTAAAGAATGACATGACCATGGTTTTGCCAATGATCTTGCCAATCTTTTCTTCTTTTTTCTTCTTTCTAAAGAAGAAAATCCATTAACTTTCCTTCTAGAAAACAAACCATGAGCAAGTAAGCTTCTTTACAGATTGTTTCTTTTTGGGATGAAGCTGATCATACCCACATATGTTCACAGTTGCTCTGTGACCTGCACATGAGAAGTCTTAAACATGTCATGAAGAGGTTTTTCTTTTTAATAATTGGCGGGGAAAGTAAGTGCAAAGATGACAGATTAGATTAAGAACAAGCATTTATGACATGTTTTTATAGATGTATGATCAAAGATTAGCAAAATGGTATGAGGTAAAGTAGACAAAGTCCTCAGTGGTGTTGCATATATATATTCATATGCTCATATGCTAACACAGTGATGTTTCGCAGGTAATAAAACCACCTGTTTAAACCATGTTCACCATCCTTAGCTGCTATCATTTGCATATTAGCACTAAACACAAAATGGAGCTGAGGCTGGGGTTATATAATTCGTCATAAACCAAAGTAATGGTGTGAGAGGAAAAGATAAGAAATCACCAAAGTTATTAAAATTACACCTGTGTAGATTCTTGAAGCTTGCACTTACAAGCTTACTTACTTTCTAGATAATAATACACACATTTGCATATACAAGTTTTCCAATACTACTATTTAGGTGCAGGTAGCATTACATATTCAAATAGACTTATATAACACGTTTCTTGTGTTCCAACCACTGAAAGTGCTTTTATAGTGCGCATCACATTTACCCATTCATACACTGATGGCAGAGGTTGCCATGCAAGGTGCCAACTGTTCATCAGAAAATGACTAATCACATTCACAGCACAACCTTCAGGAGCAATTTGGGGTTTAGTATCTTGCCCAAGGACACTTTGACATGCAGATTGGAGTAGCAGGAGATTGAACAGATCTTCAGATTAGTGGATGGCCCACTCTACCTCCTGAACCACAGTGTCAATACATGCCAGTACAGAGCAGCACCTTTCAAGTACTTGAGCTTCCCTGACATCTGTCAAGCCCTCACTACCAATTGTGGACATGTTGAGAGCACACAGCCTGCACTCAACACCCAAGCTGTAAGACTACATTAACAAGACCCCTCTGATACTTTAATTGATAAGATCACTGAGGAACACTTCCTCCAAATTATGGTCAAAAGTGCGACCTCCAAAATCCATTAGGAAGCCAGAGAGAAAGATTTAATCTGGTGGGAAAGAGGAGTAATCTGATTTAAGATGTAAAATTGAAAATGTGCTCATAAAAAGCTACAGTGCAGTTTTATATTGGTTTATTCTATTTCAATATGGTCATTGTGTATGTGGCAGTAAATCCACAAGGAGCATATGTGAATCAGCAGATGTTAATTGACATTCAGAGTCACAGTAGTCATCACATGGATCATACCGTATGGTCAGTTATAGTACAGCTATAGAGTTTAGTATAGTATAGTAACAGCTCCAGAGTCAGGGCTCAACCGGTCCATAGTTACTCCAGTTTTTCCAGGTCATTGAATTCACCAGAAGGAGTATGTGTGTATTTTTATCTTAGAAGCCCAGGGAACCTCGAGTATGCCCCCTGACTATTTTATCAATATTATACAACATGCTTGGCAAATGCGACAGCCTTTCAGCATTATATCTTGTATTTTTCTGCTCACTCATATGTAGTATAGAAGGGAAAATATAATTTGTTATTTGTGTTTAAGGTTTACAGATTTATGTAAAAAAAAAAAAAAAAATAGGGATGTTGGAGAAATAAGACTAGCAACCACCTGCCAAGTAGTCTTTAATTTCATCCACAGTGATACATGTGATCCTTCAAAGATGCCCGGTCAGGAACTGAGGTCAGAAATGATGTTATTAAGTTGTTTTCTACCCAACTCACCAACTAAGAATGAGCATTGAACAAAGTGGTCAGTTCAAGGGGGCATGTTCTTAATTACATTACATAACCAATGTGCATCATCTGCATGACCTTGTACAAGACAAACACACACACACACACACACACACACACACACACACACACACACACACACACACAGCTTTATGCTTCCATTTTTTGAAAACATAGTAAGACATTTTGGAAAATGAAAAATCTTTGTTCATGTTTAGTGTTAGACTCTCTACATTCTGACACAGTTGACACATCACTTTTAAATCTGCATGTTTCTGTTTCGGCCCCATGCTGAGACAAAAAAAGTGTGCCAGTACTTCAACTCCAATTCCAAATATGAAATGGGGTGTCTGCAAGTGTTTTTTTGCACTGTATTTACTCAGACAAGTGTGTGGTACGCTGGAGTAATTTACACTAAAAGCATGTGCTGCCTTTTTGTGAATGAGCCATTAAAAAGCACAGATACACTACCTGTTTGAAGCTTCTTCACTGATGCAAGACCCCTTTTAAAACCAGCAGCAGGATGTATCATTAGTTTAATTCATAATTGAGATGTGCTCCTTTGACGGCAGCCCTAGAGCCATTTATTTTATTCCATTATTGAAACAGATTATAATAGGTGTCAGAATAATGAAATATATAGTTATATTTGAAGTGGGTGGTATAGAAGTACAGATGTAATGTACCATGAGCCTTCTTTATCTTAAATCCCATGTGAATGTCCCTAATTCATTGTAATTGACCCTCTACTGAAAGATCATTCATAGTTGTACTACTTGAGAATACCTCATTAAGAGACTATTCCCAGTGTTGTGTAGCGTAGTGTCAACAACTGTATATTTACTTACATGAGCTTAAGCTCAATAAGTAACTTACCTTCAAGGCAAAAGCTTCGACAGAGTAAAAGTTACTTAATTAACTCACAAAATGTGAAATATTGACCCAGTAACTACACCACATCAGCCACATGGGCAAAAATGATTAAATTATTCATTATTACTTGTTACTTGATATTTGAGCAGTAAGCCTCTGTTAGGGACAAGGTTTTAATAGCTGGTATCAAAATGCCATATACTGTACAATAAATATGAATCTGGTGACTCCCAGTGCATCTGCTTCCAAAGGAAACTGGGACAGAAAGATCTGAAAACATCCCAGTTTTTCCAGCTTTTCATGCTGGTGTCTCAAGAGAAAAACAAAGTTTAGGCATCAAAGTTACTAAAAGAACTGTAAAGTACAGGGCCAAAATACTTAATTTCCTGTTGCATCACTCTAATTCTCTTGTTTTCATACTAAAATCAGCACAAGCTGGTTGTCTTAGAATTAATGCAAAGGCTGAATCATGGATCTAAATTGGGAGTCACCGGCCTTTTTGAGATTGAGCTAAGACTTGTCACATTTTTGTATAAATGTTATAAAATGTTAGTTCCACAACTACTTTTTTGAGGTTCCAAAAGAAAACATTAGTAAACCCCTGACTGGACTGAAATGTATTTTAGTGGGAAGTCTGAATTGAGTATTGTGCACTGTAATTTGGGTACAGCTACACTGCAACTCTGATTTTCTAGATGAGCATCAGTAAGGAGTATTCTGTGTTTAAATCAGAAAAGGCTGATTCGCACAGAACCAAAAGGACAGACAATTTTCATAGCTGCTGTACCTGTGTTTGGTTTGGTGAGCCCTGGGAACTTTGAAGTGAATATCACTTTACAGTCGCTACCTCACCAGCATTCAAGTTGAATGCTGGACTTGCTCAGCAAAGCATGTCATGTCCAATTACATGAAAGGATTTAAACTGAATGACACGCATGACTCCAGCTTATCAAAGTTTCAGAACCTGTCTTAAAACTCATTGTCATTCAGCACTGACTGCACAGAGGGAAAGTGCAGTGCCAATATTAACACTGAGACAAAGCTGTTTTCTTAGAAATTAAGTTCATGTTGGATGATTCCACACATCACAATTTATGTCTACTTCTAAAGTTCTATGCCACTGCAAGAAGCAGTGCAGTTTGTCCTTTAGACCAAAAGTAAATAAGGTAAAGGTAACTACTTTTGTTGATCTTTCTCTCACAGCCATTGTTGCCAACTTCAGTTAGGCAGAAAGAATTTAAAGAATGCCATTGGACATTGAACATAATCCTGAGTTTTGCAAAGGACTCCAATATCAACATTCCTGTGGGTGAAAAAGAAGGAATTTATCGGTTGTGTTGGAAAGAGACCTCCGCCAGGGACTTTTACATGAGACAGCCTTACTGATCCATTAAAACATATCCAATTATGAAATATGGACTTTGAAGGAGGACAGAAGACCC
This sequence comes from Larimichthys crocea, assembly GCF_000972845.2. Classification (NCBI taxonomy): domain Eukaryota; kingdom Metazoa; phylum Chordata; class Actinopteri; family Sciaenidae; genus Larimichthys; species Larimichthys crocea. Next base: position 19,897,741 of record NC_040022.1, read on the forward strand.
GGTTATGCAGTGTGGATTGATTAAATAAAAAACATGCCATGTTATTTCCTTGTGGTTCTCCAAAGCTGAGCCAAGTCTCACTACTTTCTGAGAGCACACAATCAACTTCTTGTCTTTTTTACATACAGGCATGCCAGGAATGTAATTTGGTCAACTCGAGAAATGAATTTAGTATAGATGATAAACCCCAGAGGAGAATGTTATCATCTGATAAAAATGTTTTTATTGTGCAAGTGTGTGTTTGTCAAAAAGGGGACTGCTCTGCCTGTATGGTGGCTGTTGTTTTGCTCTTCGCTCATATCCTGGGCTCTCCTCCTGTCCTGACCCAGTAAGCAGTGGCCTAATTGGAGTGTTTGAATGTGAGACAGCCTCTCGCCTGGCACTGCCAGCCTCTGTAGCCATCTGTTTGTAGAATGTAACAGCATTTCTGTGTTGGCTGAGACACATACAACACGCACACCAATTCACTGATTAAAGCAGTGATGAACAGTGAGGCGTTCCTTGAAATATAACAGTCATTCTTTGCCATAATTCACATGCCACAGGTTTACTGAGGATGGCTTCCTGCTGTTAACACAGCGTGCGCTTCCCCGAGCTCCAACTGTGTTTCTTCTTAGGATATAAATCTAATGTACCTCTTGAGAATTCTGTATTGGAAATGGAGCAGCGACCATAGATATGTTGATTGGGTTCCTCCTGACCCATTTTCATGTGTTCATGCATACCCCTGCCCTCCTTAATAAATGCTGTATGCTGATGGAAATGTTGACTTCTGCTGGAGATTCCCATTCCCAACCAATTATATATCTTTTTGAAATCAGACAGTTTGTAATTGAAAGATCTGACCTTTATCATTATTTGTAGCTTCTTGTTATCTGCCATTTGTACTGTTTCTCTTAGAATCTCTGTACCTGGTTCCTTTCATTGATTCGAATACTAAAAAGGAGAAGGTCCCACATGCAAGCTCTAAAACGTTGCCTTCAGCCTCAGGGAGGGTTTGCAGCATAGTGAGCTGCATCATCAGGGCTATAGTTTGATTTCTGTTCTGTACAATATACATGTATATTGTACATTTTGTATAATTGTGCACGATAATGATTCAACGACTCTTGAGAAAAAGAAAAAAAAAACTCCAGGGAGACTGTACATTGTTATTACCACTGCTGTGTCTCTGTTATTTCCACCATGCATACATCTGTTTTTGCACTGTGTAACCTTGGGCTCCAGGTATGATCACCCACGTGAAGTACGTTATGGCACTAGGTCACACAACACCAATTATTTCAGTGATTTTAGTGAAACTGGTGCATAATTCATGGATACAATGTCCCCTGGGTTTCCTGATGGACAGTAAAGAAAAGTGGCTATGAACTACAGCTGCTGTTAGCTAATGTAAGCTTAGTTTGTTAGCTGTGCTATCCAGACTGTGAGCTCAGAGCACAGTGGGAGTGTCTGTATCACAGGTGGTATGAGGTCTGTGCCGTGGGGCAATGCAGATGGGGAGCAGAGCTGATGTGCCAGAACCTGAGCTGGGCAATCGGGCAATATAAGTGGTCACAGCAGTCTCTATGGACATACCCTGTAATGATGGAGGCATAGACACCAAAGAGGATGTTGACAGAGGAAAATAAGAAGACAGAAGAAGAAGAGAGCGACTGCCAGACAAAAGTAAATGGGCTTGTTGTTGTTGGACTAGTAAGTAATATTAGCTGGCTGCTATGTGCTGTTGTTGCATTTGCTTGAAGTAATACTGTGTTTGCACAGTGGTTGACTCACTAGTTTTTGATCACAAGTAATATAATTAATAATGTACAGCTGTTTATATTTACCACAGTGGTATTGCACCTGGGGCACTGAGCTAAAATACCAATTTCTATAATAATGTTGCTTTAAGGAGACTGTGCCCTTGAAGTCGTGCAATGTTGGACACTGTGAGCACCTTTATTGTACAGACTTGGCTTTGATTTGTTTTATTTCTTTATCTGAATCTTTACACATTATTTCTATATATATTGTATTATATTGTGTCTTTTATTGGGAGGCATTTTGTGACATCTGATCTAGAAGGGTGCTATAGAAATACGTTTTCATTACTTAGATTTTATTGCTAAAAGTGGCCGAAGATAGAAAGAAGTTACAGAGTGTTTAGAGGACTTCTAGTTTAGTTGCAAGTCGTACAACATCATTGATGATAGCCAAGGGGTACAGGAGTGCCAGTTAGCAAAATCTAATAATAGCACACATAGAGTTGCTTTAGATGTAGAAAGGAAGAGAAAATGTAAATGTGTAGTGTTGCACCTTGGCCCATTACCTTTTCTTCCACTATATCAGATTAAATATTCATGTAGATAATTAATTTACTGTTGGAATTTAATGTCCCCCTGATGAATTAAACTGGAGCCATACTGTGACAGTTAATAAGATTCATACTGACTATGTTCAAACCCATAGAGGGGAATCCTCCTGGTAAGGTGTTTGTGCTGGTGTTTTAGGCAGTTCCAGGACACACTGAGCGATGAGCTATTAGCCCCATGCCGCTAAATGATGAAACACAAGGACACAACAAACAGTCTTATTCCTCTGTCTGTGTGTGTGTGCTTCAAGAAGCCTGTAAGAGTTTTACACTTACAGAAAGGTTAAAGGTGATACTATACATGCAGTTCAGATTACTCATTGTTGGATGACTAATCATCCAAGTAATTTGTGAGCATTTTACTGTTTTCTGTAGCAAAAAGTGTTTCCTATCAGGGTTTAACAAAAGTAATGTCACATCCTAGGGATGTCTCTTTAAGACCCTGCTGTGTTTTATAACCACACTTACAAGACATGCATATTTAAGGAAAGTAAAAATTGTGCAAGTGCTCTTCTGCTATATGGTTTGGTTGTCATAGCACTGGAAACACTGTTTTAATTGGGTGCTAAGGGGTATGACCTCTGAACTAAACTCCTTCAAAGCTCCATCTTCAAAATTCTCTGAGGTCATTAAATCTCCTCTGTTTGCTGGATGCTGCCCTGTAATGTGTGTCTTTAGCAGTTTGGGTGTGAGTATATCGTAGATGTAACAAATGACCATCTGCAGTGTTAGAAAAAAAAACTTGAACCTTTCAGGAATCTTACATCGCCTGGTGCCAGTTCTCATTTTCACACTGTAACACCGCTGTTTTATTACAAATGCCAATGTTTAAGTTGCACAGATGGATGTTCAGCAGTTTAACCACTGGAGCTCTGAGAGAGTGAGTGAATTTAAATCGGTCTGTGTGAGTCCATGTGTCTACTGTATGTGACACTACTTGTGTCAGTGAGTTAGATTGAGCCAGCCAGCTATCAAGTCTAAATCAGGACAAACGCACCAAATAAACTGGAATAAAATGCCTTGCTCTTGCGACGCAGCCTGCCATACAAAAAAAGACTTCAATTTAGTTCAGTAAAGTGAAAATTTTCCCTTGTAGAGTTCCACCTTATATTGAATTTAGTTGGGTTCTTTTCTTAAATTTAATGCAGGTAGAGGTTCGTACTGCGTACTACAGCGTACTTGTGTTTCTCAAAAGCAGGCACGTGAGGCTGCTATGAACTCATCATAAACACTTTGTTCACATCCAGCAGATATGATTCATTTTGTTCTGTCCATTGGGTCAACTCTATCAAGGACCTCTGACTTCGGATGAGTACATTGGCCCCCTGATTTTTTCTTTTTCTTTTGCCCTCTCAATATAGAGTCTCTTTACAGCTCCAGCAGGCACGGGAAGGACAAGAAAAGCAGAATCTCCAGATGTTAGCAAAAGCAATCTAACTGTGAAAAAAGCCATTTAGCGCCACAATTCGACAAGTCAGTTCAGTGCCGCTTGTACAGTTCTCCCCTCTCCCTTAGGTCCTCTGAGTCTTAAAATGAAAATGAATGTCTCTGCGCTCCATCTGAGTGTACTCCAATCATATACACATAGCACCTACACCAACCTTCCATTCACGACATCCTGCCCTGAATTCCCCGGGCAGCCCAACAGAGCCTCACCCTCAATTTGATTCCTGATTCCCTCTCTTACAAGTTGTTTGTCTGTAGAAAGCAGCTGGTGTGATGTTTATTCCCCAATGCTGCACAGATTTACTTGACCCCACCCCCATCAATAAAAGTTACAATCATGCCTCGTGTTTGGTTTTTTTTTTGTGCGGCCATGCAGACATCTCGGTGCGACAGCGGGAGAGGGGGGTGCAGAGAACAGGCGGAGGGAAGGAACGTGTGGACACTTTAGTGTTTGTAAAGTGACTCAGTGGAGCATTGAGGATTCTTGCTGAGAGAGGCCCTTTGATAGGCGACAGGCAGGCATAGTGTTTGGCAGGCCACAGGAGGCTGGTGGTGTACAGGACTAATGCAGCAGACACCAATTCTGCGATCAATCATGTTTAACAGCCAACAACTGTGCTGGCAGAGCATCCAGGCCGACTCAGGAGCTGGGATGGGATGCTGAGGCAAAAGTGCTGTGCCTGTCTTTTCCCTGTTCTGTGTAATGTGTGTGTGTACTGTCTGACAATTTGTCTAGTTGCCCAGGTGTGTGTTTAAATGCAACAACTAGGTGCTGGAGTAAATGCTTTATGTTTGTGTTTTTATATCTGGGTGTCTATTTTAATATAAGGAATTTGTGGCGACTGTATTTGGATGCGGAGTAGATGTTTACATCTTAGTTTGTATTTCTGTACAGTATCAGTGTGTGTATGTGGAAGCCCCTGAGGCACCGTCAACATTGGCTTCAAGAGCCATTCCCTTCTCTTTCTCAACCACTTCAAGTACGTAATTTCAGAGTCGTGCATTTTCATGTGACTTCTGGCATTAGTTGAACGTCTCGTCTCAGTGACTGCGCTTTCCTCCCCTCTGGCAGAGCGGGGCTGGGGTGAGATGGGCGGGTGGCTGATGGAGGGGTGAAAAGTGCCATCAGACCAGAGGATGTAGCTTCTGAGGCGATCATCTTCTGATGCCAGGATTCGACATAGCTTTGAAATGCAGTGCAGTTTCAGCTGTCACGTTCCTGACAACGGGAAAGAAATGCTACAGTAGTGAGGAATCTTCCAAATGAACACTAACAAGGTTTTACTTTTTAACTTGTGAATATTCAGATATTACAACGACGCCTGAAACAAAATAAGCCATTTTTATTGCATTTTTACAATGTCTGCGCTGTAGCCTGGGCTTTACGAGTTCAGGGTGTTTAGAAAAAGAAGCTAGCTGTCAGTAATGAGGAGTTTTTATGAGGGTGAGCTGTCAGACTCAAGTTTCCTCCTCATTAAATTAACTTTTAGAGAGACTTCCCTGCAATGATCGTGCATCTCCTATTTTGTTTCCCTCCACATAACTTTAAGACACAATCAACAGTCACAAGTTTTTGGCTCAGGTAGATGCAGCTGACTTACGGATCACGGAAAAAACGCTTTCTGGGAAAGACACGAGATACAGAGCCAGAATTTACAGTAAAGGCACTCAGAAATTGCTTCTAATCTTTCTTTCCTGGTTGAGGCGGTGAAGTGTTGCAACGCTGCTCCGGTTCTCCTCTCCCTGAGTGTTGATAGTGCATTCTTGCACAGAAACTCTCCTGGCATGGTAGATACTAATTGCTTCAAATGATTCAGCTTTAAGAATCTCTAAGGGTATGTGCGCTTAAAGAAGACAGTCAGGGAAGGTTATTTGTTCCAGTGTGCTTAGCGGAGTGACAGCCTTCTCTTCTAAGGTTGTGCTTGCATGTTTATCTAACAGTTCCTCTGCTGATTTTATTATTACCTATTGGACTCACAGCTCATCATCGACAGAAATCAGTTATAAATTGACTTGCATGCATTCTCCTGACAGCTGTCCATTTCTCCACCTCTCTCTGCTGCACCCATTCCTCCAACAACCTCTCTCTGCTATGTCTCACTATCTCCACTCCCCCTCCATCTTCCTCGATCTGTTTCTCACCTCTGGGTTTAGCTCATACTGCCTGCTTTCTGTTGCATCACTGCCACCACCTCCACCAATCTCACAGTCTAATAGCCAGTGTCGGGTGCTCTTGTGGGTGGGACGGAGGGCAGGCAGCAGCTGGGGAAGGCACAGGAGGTACCGACTGCCTCCAGCTTCCAGAGGCTGAGGTGATTTTCAGCAGCCGGTCTGGCAGCCGCCCACCCCATCGATGCAATCCAGTTAGCCGACCTTACGACTTATGATTATCTGACTATGTGGATTAATTAACACTTAGACTGCACTAATGTGGTGGTGTGTGTAGGATGGAGAAGTTGGAGGCATCTGGTGTAATTGTGGTGTAATTCTGGGTCACCACCAGTCAAGTTTCTTTTTGTTATATGTGCATAACTCTGTAACTACAAAGTGCTTTTGCATTGAAAGTTATCGTTTTGTTTCTCTTTTCATCTTTCTGCTGTACCTGTTTATTTTGCTAATGCAGGAAGAAAAAGCAGAGGGGGAATTAGTCAGAAAAACTTGATGATGAAGTGAGAGAGAGAGACAGAGCTTTTTTAAGAGACAATGGGAGAGTTGAAAAATGGATGTGTCGTGTATTCAGTGGTGATGCAGTTGAAGATGTTTGAAGAGAAACTCCGCCGACACTGTCTTAGTTGCATAACAAATTTATAACACTTACATTAAGTTCAGTATCGTACAAGTAAAACGTTCCTTGGAGAGCCCCTGGCCGAATGATGAGACTCTCTCGAACTGTGCAGAGCAAGCTCTTATATAAGCATATAATCAAACATAACTTACCCCAAGACAGGGGACATTTAGCTAAAAGAACTTCATTTCCCAAGATACCTCATTTATGGGCCTTAACCTTTGACCTGCCCTCTCCATTAACCTCTCTTAAAATAAAGCACACACACAGCAGGAAAAGGAAACCCCACTTGTGACCTAAGCCACCCCAAAGTCTAGATGGCATTAGAATACCGGCTAGCTACACAAATAAGTGTCTTAATGTAAACTATCTCTATTTAATAGTACTATTGTTAATATGTAACTATGCATCTATGTGCAGACACCTCATATTGATGAAACCGAAAGGGTGGAGAGCACTGCAGAGAGTATTACAGTGTGTGTAGAAACAAAGTTTAGTATATAATGACTCTACAGTTCTCGCCAGAGCAGCTCCTAAAGCAGAAATGAAGGGTTGTATGCTGATTCATTTCTGCCTTGCCTGAGCACTGCGCCAACATGGCTGTCTCAACCATTCAACTGCAGACCAATTTTGTGTGTTAGGAACATGCCGGAGGTGACTTATCCTGCACACTGGGGATCTCACACATGTCTGCTAGCCTTGTATCAAACGCAGATTCACTCTCTGCCCTGATCCTCCTGCCAGAAACCACCCAACACTCAGCTTCAGCAAAGAAAGTCATGTCAAAGTCACATCGTGTTTTTAATGAGTTGGGTGTGTCCTTTGTGACTGAAGATCTAAACGATAACCTGTATCTTTAAAAACAATTATGTAATCACATTTGCATCATGCAACACAATTCATATTGGCAGACCTCAGACTGTTTGACTAGGATAAAAAAAAAAAAATAAATGCTGGTTCCGAGTCTATTTAACCACAAAGAACAGCTTTCAGCTCTGTTCACTTTTTTATTTCATTACACTGATATTAAAAAGCAGCTGATCCCACCAGGATGTCATAAGGCTTCAGAAAGACTTCAGACTAGCACAGATGCATACTGAGCCTGAAGTTTCCACACTGCTTAATTACATCCAAGCCTTTAATTTGAATTTTTCATGCATGCTTTGAAACTGCTGTTTTTTTATGCCTTTAGCTGTCTGCCACCAAATGAGGATTATCTGGTGCTGGAACCTGAAAATGAAATTTTCCAAAAAGAAACTCTTCAAACATTACAAGATATCCTGACAGAAATACAGATAGGGAAGTTAATTTGGCGTGATATATTTAGGATTTTGTTCTGAAACATAACTTATCTATCTAAATCTAACACAGTATTTCGACGAAGAACAAGTTGAGGCTGTCGAGGTGGCAGTCAAAATAGAAGTCTGAGAGAGCACTAAATTAAATGGAAGTGTCAGTCAAAGTGTAAATGATGAATTGCTCCAAGAGCTGGATATAAAGTGGAAGTCTTGAGGAAAATGAACGCCAGTTCAAGTGTTTACAAAACAGACTTAAACATAACTGGAAGAGATGTCAGCGAAACGTTTCAGGTTTAAGTAGTACAAATGAAAGCAGTTAAAGCTAAACTAATATGATGTAATACATCTTTAAAGTTTGAAAGAAATCTCTAAGGAAATGTCCCCATTACATTATATATAGTCTTAATAGCTAGAAGACAATAATAGCCACTTTATTTTCTAATAAAAAAGTCTTTCCTTGTGACCCTGTCCTCGTGCCTAGTCTTCTTAAACCACAACTTTATGGTCAGCTCCACAGGGCAGTGGAAAGAACAGTAAGCAAACAATCCAAATTGAGTCAACATGTTGCTGCTTGCTAATTTCCTGTTATTGATTTAGCTTGTATGACAAATTAGAAACTTCTTGTGTGCCTCTCTGCTTGAGCTTGTGAAATGGGAAAAGTTTATTTTAAATTGAGGCAAACATTTGCCAATCAGAAACTGCTGAATGAGGCATGGTTTCATTTTTTGCTTTTCAACTTTCCCCGGTGTGTAAAAATAAAGCTACAGGCCATATGCGTTGTCAACTATTCTCCTTGAAAACTAACAATACTAAAATATGGATATGATGGATGTTGATGATGGACTCTTTTTCCTTCTACTAAACCCTTCCATCATCACTGACAAGACTATAACAACTCCTGAAGCCTGTGTGAGCCTTGACTGTCAAGGAACTGTCATACAAAGCCCATAATGCAGCCAGAACTCAAGTATAGGGGTTTGCTCTTTCCCCCCACAAAAAAAAAAAAAAATCCATCAAATCTTTCACATTTTTCCTTACCCAGCATTCTGCTCTGCTCTTTAAAACTTTAAGCATCCCCAGCCTTGACCACTGCAACACCAACTGCAACAAGGCTGCTGAAATATTCTTTGAAACTGAAACTCATCCACCATTCTCCCAATTCTTGCATTTGACTGCTCCATCCTTGAACAAGGCTAATAATAATGACCTGAACTATGCAGCCCATCGAGTGAGCGCTCCACTCCCACAACATGCTACATTCACCAATGTAAGACAGCCTGGTCATCATTGATTCAGCAATGTGAAATAACATTATTTTTTTAAATCGCCTCAAGAAGGGCAGCAAGTGCCTTCGTGAGTGTTAACTTCATATCTGTCCAGTATTAAAAGCTTGTACAGAACCTGATTCCATCATTCACTCAGTCACAGATCCTCTTCTGAACATGAAGTATGAACAGCTAAATGCCTTCAGTGCAGCGTAACTGTCAAATCTCTCATATGACACAGCACACAATCTAGTTTATCCATCTCCCTCGCTTCACACGTCGTTATTCATCCTCTTACATGTGACATGCTGCGATTAGAATAGATGGCTTTGCCTTCAGACAGGAAATTTCGACAGAAGATGTCAGTGTGACTGCACAAGACCACAGAGGGGCAACATGGCTGACACATATTGAAAGAGTGTTCTTAATGTCAACTTCAGTGTCATCGCGAAGAGCAAAACACACACACGCACACCGACACACACAAGCATTTAGACAGGCAGAAAGAAGTAAAGCGTACCATCACTGCCGGTCACTCACATACACGCCTTATAAATGCAGTGGTGTACAGTAAATAATAGGGGTTAGTAAGTAACATTGTTTTTTGCAACATGTTTTGTCACTTGATCTGTAATTTGAAGAGATTTTTGTGACAGCATGGTTGTTTTCTTGAACATGTGTCATCCATAGTCTGGCAGGTTTTATACACTCCAGTTTTCATGGGCCCAATTTCTTCTACTTCTGGCCGTGCTAAGCCAATATTCTCATTTTCATGTTTCACACACTGACTCCAGAACACCCAGATTGCATCAGAAATATTTCCATGACAATAAGTCTGAATAGGCCTCTTAATCAATCAATCTTCAAACATCACAGTTTGAATCAGGTTCAATAGAAGGTATTATGACACATGACACAGGCTTATTTATCCCCATCTTGACATGACACAGTAGAAAAAAGCACGTTTGATTAATGAAATTACTGACAGTTGAATTCAATTTAGTAGCTTCGGTTTCAGGTTCCTGGTATTGTGCATGTTGGTTCAATGTCACATGGCTGACTGGGACACTTACAGTTGTAAACACCTGTGCTTTTCTTACTGTGGCAAATCAGAATGCTCACACACACATTTGGAACATGAATATTACTCATATGTTTACTCAAAAGACAAGCAAATATGGCCAAACTGAGTAGAGGCACATAATGAAAGCACAGAGCCAGTTAATGCATCAGCGCCATAAACTTTATTCTATCTCCTGGCTGATCCTTTCAGTTTGGTTCAAAACTAATTTTGACATTGCAGCACACCAGCCAAATGATCTGTCTAAATAACTGACAGCCTGCCAGGGACTCAAGAGGAGACAATGCACCTTCTGTCGTCGCAGAAGGAAATTAGCCATCTGATATTTAATTTAGTCAGTGAACGCTGTGAAGAATCCTTTTACTTGGAAAGATTTCCTGTCAAACTGTTTCTGACAAATAATTTCCCACTCGTTTATCCACCACGTTGGACTGCTGCCCATAATCTACAACTCTATTTCAATCTGGCATGACACACAGATAAAAATTAAGGGCCTGCTGTTCTCAATTCACTGTCTGCTTAATGCAACATTATGTCGTCCATCATCAAAAACGTACTGTTATTTTGGTGCTCATTACCGAGCTTGTAGTGCTCAACATTTGGACAAAAGGCTGCAACAGATTTGTGCCGTTACATGGATGCAGGACATAAATATTAATTATATAGCTGTGGGGATTGCGGTTTAGCATATGAAACGGTTTCTCCGTGAGGGCAGTCAATTAGTACGCAAGCTCCTTTACAACAGCCACACAGCCTTTGATTGCAATCATTCAGCACTTACTCTCCATTTCCTCAATTTGTCTGTGATCTGTGCCACTTCATTTATTTAATCAGAGCTAAGATTGAAGCTATTAGCCACCCATTCTCTAGAGCTGACAAAGCAAGAAAGTCTGCAGGGTGGGAAAAGAGCCAAACTGAAAGTAAAACTGAAACTTTTCTCAACTAAAATGACAGGTGACCTTTTCAGTTAAACAAAGACGGATTTTAAAAACTTCTAAAAAAAAAAGAAGCAAAACTGTGTGTACCCCAAGGCAGAAATGTCAGGAGAGTTATATAGAGATGGTAGTGAACTGTCACCCAACTCTTGGCGAAATACCTACAGTCGATGTTTATGGTGGTTGTTGTTGAAACATTATTTTTGTATTTGTTTTTTGGGAGTTTTTATCAGCCTCTTTCAAATGAAACTTAAATGGTCTCCTCAGGAGCTTGTTTACTGGACTTTTTGTCCAACTGTTGTCTTGCTTAGAGACTTAGAGATTTGATGGCAGACGAAGTCAAAACAAATTAATTTAATCTCAGTGGCTTCAGTATGATAGACTCGGCTCCGCTCATTGTTGTAATTGACTGTTCACTAAACCCTTAGGGCAGGTTTGTCAAGTACTCATGTTGAAGCATTTTGCCAAGACGAGTAAGCGCGGATTCACACAGGATCAGGCGCTTCGGGAAAAACAGAGGTTTTTCAGTTCATTTTATTGGGGGTCATGCATTTCCGCACTGGCAGTCCACAACGCAGGGGTTGACAGAGAGACAGAGAGAGAGAGAGAGAGAGAGAGAGAGAGAGAGAGAAAGAGAGAAATAAAAAGTTGATGATATTTCCTGATTGTTTCATGGTTAAATACAGCACGTATAGACACACCCACAGCAACCCACCTTAGTTCCCCTCACCCCCCCACCGTCGGACAACCCTGCTACGGGTTGCTGCAATCCCTGATCCTGTGTTAATGCAGACTAGTGATAACTTGGTATATATTGTTTTTTATTCTTTCCTAAATCAAAAATACATGATTAAAAGTGTAAGGAACAGACTTACCAACACATCTATTGGCTCTAACAAAATTAATAAGCTTCAAATGTTGGTTCAGAATCTGCTATATACTACATAACTTTGTGGGGTTTTATGAGACATTAAAAAGAATGGTCTAGGATAGCACATGCATTACCATTTCTTAACTGTGTGAAAGTTCGCCTTCACTCTGTTGTAGTAGAATCCAGGACTATTTATTGGAACTGGGGAAGTTTACACTCCAGCACCTGAACTCATTACCTGGGATATATTTATGTTTACTAAACACATTACACAACTAAACATCGTTCCGTTTTAAAATATGAATAATAAAGCATGAATCTCATAATCAACTTACTTCTGGCTTCACCAAGAAAACCATGCATGTATTATGTTAGAACAAAGTTTCTAAAGTCTAAACTTCCACTTCTCATATTTCTAATATGACAACAAAACAAACCTGACTCAAGTGGTGAGGATGCTGACCTTTTGCCTGGGACATACAAGCTTTTACACTACACACCACAGTTACCCATTCATTCAAGCATTCATACACATGTTCATACACTCATTATGAAAGAACTAAGGAACAAAGAACAACATAGTGATAAAACGATAAAAAAAAGCCAGACACAGACACTAAGATAAGATTAGCTTAATTAACTAGTTACAATTCATGGTTGTTAGTTAAAAACAAGTCTGTCTCGTGACACAGTTTGTCTGAAAAAATCTCAACTAAGAGAGTAAACTTTAAGAGTTTGAAAACAATGGTCTAAACATTTTTTGCAAAAACCCATCTGAAATTAACATTTGCAGAGTTGTCTCTGGAGGGTAAATGAGCTCACTGTAAGGAATCTGTCAATCATTGGCATGGCTTGATTAGTCCGTCACTATGGAAAAGCATTTATTTGCTCTGTATCATATTATGGGTGCAGTGCAAACACTCTGACTGTCTGGTGAAACTGAGTGCCATATTAATATGTATATTCATGCAAATGCTGCAGTGTGAGTGGCAGTCTACAGGAATGCAGTTTACAGCATGGTCAGTATAATGTGAACTGATCAATGCAGGAGAAGAGCACTTAAACATACATTCATAGAATGTATCATAATTTATAGATGGCATGCATAACCACCACACCAGGCATGTAACATATGCTGAAAGTAGGTTTGGGTTTTTTCTGTCCAACTGTTCTGAGTGATTTATTTGTATGTGTGCAACTATGTGCACATACAGTATATTTACTTTCTTAGAATATCAGCCGTCATGTCTCCATGGCAATGAAACTGAGTGACAGCTGCCGACATGTGGCCATCAGGCAGAGATCCAAACTGAGCCTGAGAAACTTTGTGGACACTGAAGGTGTTTGTCAGTTTGAAAGTTTGTCTTTGCAAAGGTGCATGTGCATATGTCTGCCTGCCTGATTATGATTATACCTACATATGTTTAGAATTTTTTCAAATATTAATATTCATACAGTGGTGACCAAAATTATTAGAACTGAAAATACTGACCTTTTTCTTCCCTCCAAAACATAATTTCATTTTATACAGTTCATGAAACATGCAGATGGTTACTCTGAGCAGAACAAATATCAGATTGTATCCACTTTTAACTTTAATATTTGGTATGTCCACCTTTTGCAGCAATTAAAGCAGCACATATCTCTGGCATTGTGTCAGTATATTTCCTGAGAACTTCAACATATTGTTATCCCATGCCTTCTGCAACTCAAGCCAAAGGCTTTCCTTTGAACGTACGATAGATCTATCCAGTTTATTTTCCAACTCGCCTTAAATTAGGGTTGAGGTTTGGACTTTAAGTGGACCAGTCCATCATTTTCAGTGTTTCAGCAGATTCCTTCTGTCATAGGTAGTTCAGACAATAGTTAGAATAATGTTTATGGTCATTGTCCTCTTGGGAAAAAAATCCAGGACCAATAAGATAACTCCCAGATACTATTCTGTATCTCACCAGAATTCTGTGGTATACTGTACTTTTTTATCCATGATGGCATCAATTTCACCTGTTCCTGAGGCTAAAATGGCACCCCTCAAGGTTTAATTGTTGGTAAGATACACTCATTTTTATACCCCACTGAAGACACTGTTGCACCATTCGTCGTTGTGGCGTTGATGAATTTAGTGGCGTTGAATTTTCTTCTGCCTCTCCTTTTTTGGGTCTGGTGTAAATTGGTGGCATCATGGCCATCTAAAATGTACTTTACAGTGTTTGGACTGCATCCTCTTCTGTCTGTTTCAGGCTCTCTCCGACTTTCAATCTCTCCTTCACCCTGTCTGACTCGCACTCTATTCTGTCACTCCTGTATTTGACTTCCTAGGCTCCTCTCCAAACTGTTTTCTCGCATAAGGGAACATTTGGATGCCTCGTGGCAGCAAAAGTCAAAAACCTGTCTGAACGCATGGAGTTATCATAGCAGATTGCTTGTTCATTGAGGTCTGACTCATTTCCTCTTCTCCCTCTCTTTCTCTCACTGTCTCCAGGTCAGCGGGATCAATTCATCAATGAGCAGGAAACGTGAGCAGCGCGTGCTATTCATGGTCGTGATTATGGTGATATGCTACCTGTTGTGCTGGCTGCCGTATGGCATTATGGCTCTGCTGGCCACTTTCGGGCCACCAGGCTTCGTCACGCCTGAGGCGAGCATCATCCCCTCAGTCTTCGCCAAGACGAGCACAGTCATCAACCCAGTCATCTATGTCTTCATGAATAAACAGGTGAGAATGGGAGGGAGGGAGGGAGGCTGAGGTCAGTGCCTTTTATCATCTGCTGTCACGAAGCAGAAGGCAGGGGTCACCTCGCATCATTTTTTTTTTTTACAATGGTTTGATATAATGGAAATGAGTCATTGTTTTGTACTCCTATCAGATTTTATTATGGTCCCATCTTGACACTGAATAATCTAAATGAGGTACTTGTGTGTGGATGATGACTAAGAAGGTTTTTCGCATTTGAATCTAGCTATCTGAGGGGAACATTATTTCTGGAAACATGTATGATGGATTTGTACTTTTGTAAAGCATCACAGTGCTATCAAATGACATCAACAATTCAAGTGGAGTCACAGCCTGGGTTTCCTCTACCTCATCTTGTCCAGGTTCACATTTCAGTGCATCTCTCCTGTGTTTAACAAATCTAATCTATTCTGTGACTGCCCACCTAAACGAAACTTTTCATGTGATGCTAACCAACGCCTGGTACTCACTTGCTACTTGTCTAGACAAAGCCACAAATGCTGCTATGGACTGAAGTGTTGGTAATTAAACTCAATTAACCTTGACCACTTTAGACAATATGATGATTGGCAGTTATTATCTTGAGCTAGGGGCCTTTATTTTGAGTTTGTTGCCGTGGGACTATTATTGTGTTTATTTATTTGTAC
The DNA here is from genome assembly GCF_000972845.2 of Larimichthys crocea. Classification (NCBI taxonomy): domain Eukaryota; kingdom Metazoa; phylum Chordata; class Actinopteri; family Sciaenidae; genus Larimichthys; species Larimichthys crocea. The sequence goes on from NC_040022.1 coordinate 19,913,156, forward strand.
CACCTTGTTATATTTAATTTTAAGTTGCCTGTGAGGAGCTTAATAACAGCTGACACTATGAGCTTATGTTATATGCCGCTCTTAGCTCACTTAATTTCCCATTAGGTTTTTGTCACCATTATTATACAAGTACTCAAAATAAATACTTTTTTTAAGTGTTCATTTCCCTAATATGTGGTGCTTGAATGATATTAATATTTGTAAACACAGCATTAATTTCAAATTTCTGTCTAGAATATTAATAGAAAAGAATAGTTGTTGTTGACTCAGTCAATCGGAGCCTTTTTATTTAACAATATCAAGTTCAGCCAAGACAGAGATTAAAGTCCAGAACAATGCTTGAAAGGGATGCTCCTCCCCAAAATAAATTAGGTTAGTTCTGGGAAGGTATTTGGATTAGATTGGATTTAGATTTAAAGAGACACATTGCCTAACCAATAGGAACACTAATGTGACTGTGTCTTAAATAGATAGTCTTAGAGGACAGGTATTATTTAATTAGCTATTTTAAACAAAGCCGCTTATTTCCTGTAATGAAATGACATTCACATTCACTGCTTCAACTTTTAACACTGTGACAGTTCAGATAAAACCTTTGAGTCCTAAAAGTGATTCATATTTCATAACACATTTCTTAATAATTTTGATTGATCTATTATCCCAACATTCTAGCTTTAACCACTCATTTAATGTATTTTTATGAGTTACTAACTGGGCAGAGCAGGAAACTACCCCTTACTACTGGTTCTCAATGTGTGGGCCGAGATAAAGCAGATGCAAATACTTTTTTGTGAAGTTATGAGTACTTTGCTCTTCAGACTTCTAAAATAATACAAATGTAACAATCCACTGCAGGAAAAAAAAATAACTCTTTGGTTTAATTGTTGCCAACTTGCAGGTAAGTACACTTTCCCACACTATAAATGATATCACAATCTATGTGACAATTCATTTGTGATACAGTGTTCTGAACTCTACATATGTTAATACAAAACAATATTAGATAATAAATAATAATACAATAATAAAACTATATTATTAGTTTTACTGTGTGTGCATAGTGCATATTCCTAAAATATGTCAAATTACCACAAACTGATCAGGATGGGAGCACTGGAGAGGTTAATACAGGCCAACAGCATTCTTCCCCCTCTTGCAGGTTAATACAGTACTCTTGTTTACACATTTCCTCATTTACTTTGCTTCTTGCCATTGTGTTGTGTTCAATCCTTGGGTGTATGATAACAGCAGGTGCAAAACTGTCCACAGATTCTACTTGAAATTCCCACGAGGAAGTTCACACAAACATTTTTCCTTGTCGACAGATTATGAACGCAGCATCAGCATTCTTAAGAGTTAAATATTACTTATTCAAACATTTTGTCTTATTTGAAATCTGCAGGATTTCCAATGTCCAAGAGCACATACTATATGCTTATAACTATGTTTGCTCAGACAGGGTGGTCAGGTGTTGCAGTGGTTAGCACCGATTTCTCACTCTAACTGTGTGGAGGTTGCACGTTCCATGTGGGTTCTTTCCAGGTACTCCTGCTGCCTCCCACAGTAAAAAGATATGCACTAAATTGCCTGTAGACGTGAATGTGAGCATGAAATGTTGTTCGTCTCTCTGTGATGAACTAGCAACGTGTCCAGGGTGTACCTCGCCTCTCACCCAATGTCAGCTGGGATAGGCTCCCCCCAGACCCAGATAAGGATAAGTGGTATCAGGAGATGGATGGATGATTGGATGGATGGATGGATGGATGGATGGATGGATAAATGGATGGATGGATGGATGGATAAATGGATGGATGGATGGATTAACTGTTTGCTCTGTTTTTAGCTGATGTATTAAGTTTTTCAGCTGACACAGAAACTTTAAAGTCTAACTCCTCAGTAAAGGAGTCCAAAGGCATTAGATGTAATACATGAAATTCCTAAATGAGATTTTGAGAGCTTTAGAAATGTTATAAAATGATTAAATCCAAAGCTAAAGGTAACCACAGCTATCCTTTGTCCTTGGCTGAAAGATATTACTTTCACAGACTGAACTGCCTAGTGTTGAAAACTATTAGTATGGTGGTCTGGAAGTTAATTCAAGTTCTACTTTATACTGAGTTCCTCTCTCAAGTAAACTCTTTGTACAAAACAATCGGTGAGATTTAAGTTGTTTTGTTTCTTTGTGAAACACAGTTCATCATGGTGAGAAAAAAATAACAACAGATAACCAAGACTGTCCTCAGTTCCCTCTGGGGCCAACTGATAAAACTTTGTTCCTCAATATAATCTTTATCATCTCATTCTGTTCTATTAAGTGAAGCACAAAATGCTGTGTAAGGTTTTGGAAAATATTCCCTACAGACTCGGTCAGAAGGATTTCATGGACTACACATTTACACACTACTGTGTATTAGAGAGCAAATCTTATCACAGCCTCTGAAGCCATTCAAGTGTGGTACTGCTTTGTGGTTTAAACTTTCTTAACAGAGTTACTTGTCAAGAGTTATTTTATTGTGAAGTTGAAGTGAAGGTGAAGCCCACACATCATCTACCTCATGACACCGTGAGAGAGAGCGAAAGAGGGACACCAAATGTCCTGTATGTCTTTTTCAGTCTTCAATTCCTCCCAGCCCGTTACTATGGAAACTGTGAGTTGAGGCGAGTTGAAGACTAAAAATGCTGTACAGATACAAGTAGCAGCTGGTGTTTGTTTGTCCTATCAACGATCGGCAGCGGTCAGAGGCCTGAACCGAAACCTGCATGGAACAACCCAGGAATTATCGGTAAGTTTACACTGAATTATCTTTCAGGTCTCAAGTGAATACATGGTGGTTTGTACTGTGTGTCTGCTGAGAGGAGGCTCAAACAGCCACTTGAGGCTGGCTACAGAACATTACAATCTTCATGAGCCCCCGTATTAAAATGTCCAACTTCTAATCAGGAATCAAAAAAGGTTTTGGTCTCTAGAGCCAATTTCCTCTTTGTACAGAGTCTGTTTTTTTTTTTTTAAACTCAACTATGGGATAGTTTATTATTTTCAGAAACCTGCTTAAAGACTTTTTTTTGAGTTAGGCAAGAAATTGATAACACCGCTCACACCTGCCGTCTAGATATGGAGTTACACCCAGAAGCTGGTGAGTGTAGCTTACCATAGACTGGAAACAGAAGGAATCTGTTAGCCTGACTCTGTGCAATGGTAACAAAATCCATCATATTTATTTCTGACATACTCATTCAGGTTCATTCAACAGGTTGTACATTTGAGCTGTGGGGGCACAACCAGGAACCACACTCATCAAAGGTCCCTACAAAGGAGCAAATCAGAATACTTTACATGTTATTAACTATGAATTTATTTTATACTGATTTACTCACTACTGTGTTATGTAGACAGATTTTTTTTTGCTCTATTGTGGTGTTTCTATAATGCATCCCTTTAGAAGGGCCCCCTGACCTGATGAATAATAAATAAGTTTGATATAAAAATAATTAGTTACATAAAAATTATGCACAATACATCTGAAACAGGGCTGAGTAAGTGCCAACAATATTCTGGTGCACAGAGGGGCCAAGCTTTTTCCTCAGGCAAGTTTACAAATATGAAACATAGAATGACAGACACTACATTGCTACATTGATGGACATGAGCCTGCATTTAGTTTGCGGTTTAGAGTTAAACGAACAATTAGTTAATTTGGGAGCCTCTCTGTGTTTGAGAGAGTGACAGAATGGAGAAATACTTTGATGTGGTAGATTTGTTCTGCTTATTTTAAAGGATTTACCATTTATTGATAGTCAGTAGTAATGATCTGTGGTGTCATACTGACATACGTCATACTGAAATAATTACTTATGTTTGTTTCCTTTTGCCAGATTACTGCATCTTTCTATAAGGTAGACTGGTAGTAATGGCCAGTAATCTGAGCAATTAATATTCTGATCACTCTGTTGTGCACCTTCAGACAAATCTCTTATTATCTAGAGAGATTAAGGATGCACAGACTGACAGCCCTCCATCAGATATTTATCTAGATATAACTTACTGTTACCATGAAGAAGAAGTAACAAAAGAACAATTTTTTATTAGATGATATGACACTATATGATAAATTAAGAAAGTTATGTTGGATACGTCACAAGGTATAAAAACAACAGAACAAATTCGGACATTACTGCATGCATATTTTAAAGTAAAATAACCTGCAAGAATGTATTGTTTTGAGCTCATCAGTTCCTAAACTGTACCAACTATGTGCTAAGCCCTGACAAAGACATATGAATATTACAGAATATTACATGAAATGATAAAACTGTGAACTAGTGTACTGCATATATTTGGGAATTTCTGCACTGTTTATGAGCAATATCATGGATTGATTACACTGGGCAACAATTAGAAAAAAAATCTGTTAAGTTAGATTTCTACTGATTAAAACTAAAACTGGCAGGCTGATTCCAAAATTGCAGTCAGTTTTTTTCTAGCACGTCAAGTTTTTTCTCCACAGCTTACCCTTCAGATAAGCAAAATTCCACAGATTAGCTGTAGTAAGACTTGCCAGCTTATTACGATTGGGCTCATCCACAGCGACGTGGCAACTTGTTTGTGCAGTCACAATTGAGACAGTGCGGTGAGAGCTGTGTGCAGCTCCCAATAGGTCAGTACTATCAATATCTGCAAACAGAAAGCAAGCATAGTAGGAATGAAGAGGATTTGTGCTGGCTTTTCTCTTAACCTTGTAACCATGGGCACACCGTTGTAATATCTATTTCGATTTATGCTTTTTTTTTGTGGTTATCAAAGCTTGTAACTATTCCATCTTAGTGTTTTATTTACATAGGTATATATTTCCTTTGTTCCAGATCATGTCTGCTCCTGCTACTTCTCGTCGTAAATGCCTAAACAACCCTGACTCCTTTTGCTATATTTGTGCTAGTTTCACCATTCCAAATCAGAGGGCAAACATTAGTGCATTTGTCAAACAAGCATATTTTGCACATTTTAAAGTAAAACTCGGTGATCAAGCCATGGGCCCCTCACAAAGGGTGTAAGCAGTGTGTTGAGAGTTTACAGATGTTGACCAAAGGAACACGTGAAAAGTTGGCATTTGGTATCCCCATGGTTTGGCAAGAGCAAAAAGATCATTACACAGACTGTTACTTTTGTATAGTGAAAACAAGCACATATCTGTACAGTATTTTTCATATTTTTTAAGAAAACGGTGATTCTATAGTTAAAAAACTTGACGTGATAGAGAAAAACTGAGATCAGTTTTGGGTTCCGCACCCCAAAAATTGTTAAAAGCAGCTGTCAGACCTAACTCTGAAATTGTGTTCCCCAGTGTTATTCAGTGACTGGGAAAGCAGAACCACAAACAGAGTTACACAGTTGCACTTTTCACTTCATGATAACAACAGTGCAGTTGAGGCATAATTGACTGCAGCTCTAATCATCATTTGACCTAAATGGAAAATGCATTGGTGACTTTTTTTTAGGATTTTAGGAGCCTTTAGGCTGACTTACCTCATAGCTGTGATGCCTTATATTATCACTATATATCTTTTTAATTGGAATATTTAAATAGTACCATACTTTAATTTACCCCTTTGGCATTACACATAATACTGTGTATGCACTATTGTCTGAACCATTGCACTACTTTCATGTCCTACTTGTAGAGACTATCAAACAAGACACAGATTTTTCAGTGAATTTAAAAGATGAGTGGACTCTAACTGAACCACTTGGCTGAACTATAATTTTGTGGTCGTATAGTATAATTTTTTTTTTAACATGTAGCCAGTTCAGCATCATCTATTCAAACCTATTAAACAAACGATGACTCATCATAAAGATCTGAAATTGAAGCTCACTGCAGTTGGAGACTATATGGATGGTTATGTTAACAAGGCATAGCAGCAGCACCATAAAATAAAATGTTATGGGCTTATTGCTTCATTTGTGCTTCCTAAGAGCTCACAACAGTGTTTAACATTCCCTCTAAAGTTTCTGTTTTATTACGTGAGAACACATTAAGCCCAAATTGGCTAGACATCAGGTAGAGAGCTGTTAAAACCAAGACCAAGACAAAGCCGTTATAAACTTGAAACATGCTGTTTCTGATGTAATCAGCAGAAATTTTAAAAAAGGAGTGCTCAACAATGCTGTACTGCAAGTCCTTGGTAAAAACCACAGTAGAATTTCTTTTGGCTCTGCACCTGGACAGTGAAAGCTTACTACCCAAGTTTATATGTAGCTGCATGTAAGCATGGTAGGAAACAGTAACTATAAGCATTGGTGAAACATTACTGCAATGTCAACAACCAAAGTTTTGGTCTTTGTTTGGTTTCCAGGGAGTCGCTTGCTTACCCATATCAGAATCATCTCATTCCTCAGGCAACTTCAAACAGGAACTTAATAAGTTTGTTGCCTCAGACACGGTTCTTCAGCAAATAAATCTAGCCGTTAAGAAGTATTAAGTCAACGCCTCTGCCCATCACAGAAATTAGATGTTGCAGGAAATCTTGACTGTGAGATTTTAAAGTTGCAGCCAGTGACTGGGTGAGGAAATGATTGATACGCACAATATAAACTGCAGCCTTTTGCTGAATTGAGAACGTGCCAGGAAATCCCAAGAGGATATCATATGATTGTCATTCTGTTCACATATTCCTGCGTGGCACTCATTATTTTTTCAAGCTACAGCACTCAGATCTTTTCATTTTTATATTACATTCTGCGGTCTGCAGGAAACTTCACAACACTGAGTTTATTGGATCAAGTGAAGTCACAGAATTGTTGGATGAAGTAGTGGGTTATCTGCTGATGCCAGTTAAAAACAAACTTAATGCTTCCTGCCATTGACTCACTTCATTAAAAATCCCTTAAACCGTATTACGTGTAATGCATTGAAGTTATTGACTGTCTGCAGTGAAAGCACTGCAAAACTCAATTAAAAGAGTTAGGATCTATTCACTTTGCAACCAGTTCTGCAGTGTGGATATACACAATCCCAAAAAATGGGTAACCCATGCATATCTTTAGATTATGCTGGACTTTTATATAAAAAACTAAATTTTTGCAAAGTCAACTCCCTGTGTAGAGTCACGTAGAAAATGAAAAATACTTTATGTGGACAGACGTCTGAGCTTAAAAAAATAGATAAAGCCCTTATTGCTTGAGATGATGCCTGACATTTGACCCTCTTGTTGTCATCCACCCGTACAGCAGATCACAAAAAGCATCACCCGAACCTGATGTGAGCAGTCCAAGATCACTCTGCCTGAGTCATCACCAATCCTCTCTCTTCAAAATACTCCCATCTTCCTGTCATGCTTTATCTATTTATCTGTCATTGCTTTCACCTTTCTGTTGACCTTATCCTTGATGCTTCTGTGTGTTAACGAACTCCACCCTCCACCATTTGTCTGTTGCACCCTTTGCCTCTCTTCCATTTTTTTTCCCTTTTACTTTCCAGTGTTGTTTGGACAGCTTAGGGGGGCAGAGAGCATCCATCAGCATCAAACAAAGGTGTTCATTTTCCTATTTCTTTATATCTCCTCACTAGCCTTCACTCACTAGATCTATAGGTTATGGACAGACTGACACAGGGGACGAATGTATAGTACAAAGATACACTGTGAGGAAATTATTTTTCTCTCTCTGTCTCTGCATCTCTTTATACTGGGTATAAAGCACTGACGTGCAGTTTAACATCGAGTCAAATGACTACAAAGATAAGATGAGTTCATGGTGTGGTAGAAGAAATCATGTTTGAGGTTTCAAAATGAATAGTACTTACGCTGCCATTCAAAAGACCAAAACCACCAACGTCTATCAATACTTTACAACTTTCCCAAGTGTGTCCATGGCTCTCAGTCTTGAGCCCATTGCCTTTTAACCGAAAGTGTAAATCTTTAAAACCAGGCTGTATACAATATATAGTGGAGGCCAACTAATCTGCTCTGACAGGACATTTTACAAACTATAATTATTGCCAGTACATCCTGTTAATGAAATTAATTAGCTTTCCAACCTATTTGATGTTGGGGTGGTGTTTAACTCAGTTGGTAAAAGGTCTTATTATGTCTTAAAAAATCCACTATAAGCAGACCTCTAGTATACAGTATATATTGGACTATTTTCAGCGTAGATTTGGTGCGCTAGCAATTATTTACAGCAGTATGACATGGTAATGTATGTGGGATCGACTACAGCATCTGTGCTCATTATCGTTAAATAGCACATCCGCCAGTGCAGCAGTGTGGTAATTTTTTTTTTTTTTATAGATATTGGACAATAAAAGAACTCTATGACATAAATGAATAAGATATGTCAGGCTTCGGTTTCACAGGTAGTAGTTGTTGTCAATCCATTTTGGTCTTTCTATGGGACTTGATGAAAATTAACAAATAATGAATATTACCATAATAATGGTACTGCTTTAACATCACGTTACTTTGTTACAAAGTTTGCTGGGCATCTTCCTGTTACTTTTATTGATTGTATTCAATTATTGTGTTTTGATTAATCTATGTACTCATCAACCCCATTTTGTCCTTTTCCCTCTTTTACCAACTGTGTCTACATACAGTATAATATAATATTGTTCATAATTGAAATGTTTCCAATGTGAGCATTGACTTTTGTAGGATCTCCACTCTAACCACATGCTGTGAGAGAGTTTCATCATATTATGCACTCATGAGAAAATGTAGTAGACTATAAGTATACATGAAACTCAGAAAGTATACTAAGTATACTACGTTTACTTAAGAGGAGCATCTACAGAGTTCACAACAGCCAAAGACAAAGACTGGTCTAAAAAAATGGTCTAAACTGTGGTCCAATGCCTGCCTGTGTTGTGTATATGTTTTAGATACGGTTGGAAATGCCTAGAATTTAAAATATAACTGAACACCCTGAATGCATTGTTATGCTGTCAGCCTGCGGCTGGGGTCCTCAATTATTCAGAATCTTCCTATCTGTCCATCAACAGATACCCAGACTTTGAGCTGGGCACCACAGGAGCTTTGTTATGTGTATAGGGCTGGTGTAAAACAGGAAAATCTGCATGAAATCATAATCCTGAGACTTCCAGAACTATTTCTTGTATGGAAAAATGTATCTAGAGCTCTATTCACTATGTATTATATGCTAACAGATGTACACATTGCATTGCCTTTCCTCTTTACCTTGGAGTCAGCTTGTCCTTTCTATTCAGAAAATATTTTGATGTTGGGGCGTTGTTTAGCTCAGTTGGTAGAGCAGCAGCCCCATGTGCGAAGGCTCAGTCCCTGCTTCGGAAGCCCAGGGTTCGAATCCAACCTGTGGCTCTTTCCTGCATATCATTCCCTGTCTCTATCTCCCTGCATTCCTGTCACTATTCTGCTGTTCTATTAGATAAAGCTTGAAAAGGCCAAAAAAATAATCTTTAAAAAAAGAAAATATTTTGATATTTTTGTTGTCGCTGCTTCCGATACAGTATTTGTGGAGGTGTAGCCCTGTAACATTTTTTTGTGAAATCACTGAAACAATTTAAGAATGTGTTCAAGGTAACAGTTCTTGTTATCTGGGCATGCTTGACAACCTCCTAAGTCTAGTATTTGGTCAGGGAAGGATCATGACTATGGATATTAAAAAGGTAAATGTTGAGAGAACAGCTCCTGTTTCTTATATTTAGGTCAGATATGCAACTTCCCATACTTTCCACCTCACTAAATAAAGGGCATACTATCTCCTACATTAGCGCTGGAGGTTGGCAATGACTACAAATCATGAGATACAGAATCCTCCAATATGACTTAATTTGGGCTTCAGCGAACAGTCATAAATTGTTGGGTCATAAATCAAGAGTTGCTGTATGTCGCTTTTTTGGTTAGCCGCAATGTGTCTTTGTCATTATTCTCACACATCAAGTTGCTTATCAGACTGCAGAGGAAGTCTTGACTCAAATATTAGTTATACATTTTCTGGATATCCACTGGCTACAAAAGAAACCCTGAAACAGCACTACACATTATCACTCGCAAAACACTATGCGTTGATATGTTATCTATAGCTTGCCAAATAACTTCAGCTAATGTGATCCATGATACTAACTCATATAAAGTCAAAAAGTATCGTTTTTAGCCAACAATGAATGATAAATGATGTTACTATACGAAGAAAAGGTCTATAACTAACGATTGCTTTCTAAGCCAAGAGCAGGACCAATTAGCTAACTGTAACTGAAGCTAAGCTGAGGTCAGCAGGCTGGCTGTGGCTTGGCTGTACAGTGGGACATTGATTGCTTTGTGCTGGTGATTCACAAATGGCAAGCTAGTTACTATAATGAAGTCAACGGTCCAAGTAAACATTACAGATAGTAATGTTATTCGAAATATTAAAATAATATTCCACAGCAGCAACTTGAATCAAATTCATATTTGAGCAAAATCAGATGGTAAAACTTACAAATGTAACACATTCATTGGATTCCAAGGTCTAGCAACATATTATAGCAATACTCCTCTTGGCAGGTCTTTACAATTTTATCCTCTGTGGTCTCGTCTAATTTATCATTTTTTAAATCACACATTTGTGTTGTATGCTTGCCCCAGTTTTACAGATGTTTCCAAGGCCTGCTGCGTTGTGAGCCTCCTCGACGAGGATCAAGCATAAAGAGCTCCTCCAGGGTTGCCACCAAGGCTGGTAGAGGTCAAGCAGTCTCTGGTCACCGCCGTACCAACCACTTCCCGTTAATGGTAGCTTCCCTTGGTCAACCGGTGACCACTGTGCCCCAATTGGGCCCCTTCTTTGAAGCAACAAATGATGTCTCCAAAGCCCCCTCTTCAGACACCAACAAACCTGTCGAGGTATCATTAGAGGCCCACTTCGACGTCTGATGATAGGCTATGACCATGAAAAGTTCCAACATCCCCAGACAGGAAGTCATTAATAATGAGGAAGGTGGTTTTACTGAGGCTTGAAGAGCAGCAGCCGACCAGTTCAGCTGGAATTAATGCAGCGGTTGCATCAGATCTGCCCAGCTAGGAGAGATGATGGACCAGTAACAAAGGCAAATTTTGTATTTCCTCTAGACAATATGAACAGAAATCAGAGGCAGTAAACTCACAGGAGCTGGAGTGTTTTTCTGCAGAGAAAAAATATAGATCGGTCGTGTTAGAAATGAGCAAGTAAAGGATGATGTTATCACGATTTTTGGAAAAAGCACTGTTATGGTAACCGAGGAGGAACTGTAAGGATTTTGTGCAATATGTTTGTAGTCTCTCTCATAAAATGCCATCACTGAAATGTGTTCAGGGTGCAGGAAGAGGGATAAGATGTATTTTTGTATTGATTGCTGTATTTACAAAGTGAGGCAGAAGAACACACCTTATTTATCACTCCACTCATGTCAAATGTTCAAGTGTTTCCTAGAGAAGACAAGATTAAAATACTTTCACGTTTATCACTCATCACTTTGAAATCTCTAAGTGTTTTGTTAGATGTGTAGCTTTGCTAGCATTTTTTTCAAGGAATAGCAACTTTAAGGTCAAAAAATAGGTGCATGTTGGAGGTTTACTGTGTAATTTCTTCAATAACAACTGTGCAATGTGTAATATGAAATACAGTATCTGGTCATCAGCAGATACTACTGATGCAGATATTTGGCACTGTCAATAATCCAGAAAATTATTTTTAAATTGGGAATTTCCAGATGTACATACACCAGGGAAATCTGTTTTTAACTGTGCTCATTTGGTCAAAGCCAAAGTACAAGTATCCTTTGTATTCAGAAAATATTGTGGCCATAGGCTTGTTAAAAGAGCAGCCTCTAGTCATATTATCCACAATATTAAAACTACTACTGTGAACAATTGCCATCATCAGAGAATAAAGTCCAATCAACAGAAATTGTTTTCCAGTGGTTCCCAGAAAATAACAAAGGACTTTAGTTGAGGCAAGAAATATGTTTTAGATGGAATATGTTTGTTCTGTATATACTGTCTGACATGTGCTTGTCTGTTCAGTTTTTTGATAACTAATGTGACACTTTCTCCTTCTTGCAACTTAAAGATGACTGCAGAAGTGAATATCTGAGCTGCATGTGGCGTAGTACTTTTTGCTACTGAAGTCGATTATAGTGTGTGCAGTTTTTTTGTAGTTCGCTTTTAACACATCAACTGTTTTCTATGTGATGTCCAGATTTAATGTACGTGAGTTAATACCAAAGCTAAAGAAATTGGTATATTTTTCAGGGGTACTGCTCAATAAAGTTTTTTTTTTTCTCTAAATCAATTTGCATTGCTTTTTTGACAAAGACCTGTTTAAAAGTCGAAATTCAGGACTTTTTGTGATATGCAGCATACAGAAAAGGTATTTAATATAGTAATAACATTATAGTCATATCTAATCAGCCTTAAGCCATTGGCAATGCTCCATATATTTATGGTGGATGATGGATGGATGGATGGATGGATGGATGGATGGATGGATGGATGATGTGGTGCATTTGTTGGCCCTAACCTAAGCATGTCTGACTACAGCAGTAGTAGCAGCCGTATCATATAATTCTTGGACAAACCAGACTGTGACATCTACACCGCAACGCAAGAACAATGCTGTTTCTTTATCCCTGTGTCTCCCTTGTTGTCATTATTTATATTTATATATATCATACATTTTAATGAACCTTTTATAGGGCTCTCATTTGAAAATGAGACAGCTTGAAACCTTAAAAAAGTCAGCTGAAGAGAGAAAACCAGCTGTCTGGGCTAACATTAATTAGCCAGTTGTTACAGTCTGCTAGTAAAGGATATATTTTCATCCTGCTAATGGAAATCTCTATTTGAGATCAGAGACCCATTCTCCAAAGATTTACTTCTGAGCAGTTCAAATAACACCATTATAACAGTAAACTTCATTATGTGCCATGAGACAAAGGAAAGCTTGACAGGCAAAGAAACAGAATTTAAGGGGAGCAAATGATTTGTTCAGAGCATCACCACTGACTACAGACAGACTGCAGTTTAACATGAAAAAAATGAAAATACTGAACATTTCCACTGGCAAAATAATCCATCAACTGACTCTATAATTATATATTCTATAAAGGTTACCTGAGGTGGAACAAGCAAGCTTCCAATGAAGCTATAATGTTATCAACATTGACTTTCCAAGGGGAATATTGAAATTTATGACTATGTCCAACTTGATCACAAGATATCTTTATTTCACTGGAGATCATCTATTAAGCTGAAACATGGAACCAAAATTTACACACAGAATTGCCAAAATTGTCTCAGACAATTGTGTGAGTTTTCCAAAACCAATAAGACTTTTTTTTTTTTATCTTCAAACTCTTGTTTTAAATCTTTTAACACAGGTTATAAAAACACCTTTTTCATCTAGATACAGCCAAAGTGAGAGGTTACACATTAATTGAGATAATAATTCAAGCAACAGTGGAAACTTGAGCGAGTGAGTAATGTTGGATAGCTTAGTATTATTTCAATTATTTTCACTGTCATAGCTGAATATTTAACTGATTTTGACAATGTGGATGTAAATATTTGAGCTGAAGTGCAACAGACAGAGGACGGCCAACCTGCTGCCGTGTCGGAGTTCAGGAGACTGGTGGTGTTCCTGTGGGTGCTGTGATCCAATGCCCACAGAGGAGATTTCACAAACCGGATCAAGTGGAAGGTACAAAAAATCAACACAAAATCAAGCACTTTGGTGCGCAATTGCCTACAAGGATTATGTTGTAGCCAATTTCATGTTTGCAGGCTGCAGCGCTCACTCAATAGTCGGCCAAAATGGTTGTCCCCATTAGTCACTTTGACACAAAAACAAGGGAAAATAGGGTCCATGTTGAAAAGTAGTGAAGTGAACACAATATGGGCACATTGAAAGGAAAGGAAAAAACAAAAACAGAATTCTCTCAGTACTCCCAATGGCCAGTCCAGGTCTGGCAGTCAAGCACAAATACATTCTGAGCACCAAGTACTTCTCTGGGACAGCTGGAGATTAACTGCCAAAAGGGAGTAGTAGTTTTTTTGAACTGGGTATGATGGACATCGAAATAAATTAGGGTAGTAGAAACACAGAAAATTGTTTTAATACATAATTATAGAATTACAGTAAGGTTTTCAAGTATGATTAAAATGGTTATAACATGTTAACACTAGACTGAGGTTCTGGCAGGTCATTAATCTCATCTCATCTATTTAATAATGGATTCACTTATTAATTCGGTAGCGCAGTTACATTATATCACCAACAGTAGATGTTACATTATGGACTAAGAATTCACCCTTATATAACCTTTGTGCAGCTCTTGTAAATCTTTCAGGTTGTCCTTTACTGATAACACAAACTAACCCATAAGCCTATCCACTGGAGACTGAACATAAATTGGTAGTGGGACTTCAGGTTGAACAAATCTGTCCACTGCTCTGAGTTTAAACCTCTTTCAGGCTTCAGTGCGCCTTTAGGGATGTTCTGCTAATTGTTTTTGTGTAACGCTTGGTCATTGGTCTCTACTGCTTGCCAAAAAGCCCCTGGTGAGGGTAGATAAGAAAAACGTCCCAATAATCAACATGGCTGCAAGATGCCATTGTCGTGATGGACTCCATTCACCAGAGGCTCTAGGTGTAATGCCTTATTAGCCAGTTAAATATCCAGAAGATGGACTGAAGATAAAATGAGTCTAACCCAAATGACCTTTTGTTACAAACCTTTTGTCAAAAATAAGAGTCAGTTGTCTTGATAAAACAGTTGCACACAAAGGGCCTGCATCAAAATTGATTTCCTCTCTCACTTTCAACACCTCTCTCTCTGACTTTTAGCTGTGGATAATGTCAAGGGCTTCTTTAGTCAGTGAGCTGAATGAAAACAAATGAAATTGGATGAAAAGTTCAGTTCTGGGTAAAGAGAAGATTTTCTAATGTAGTTGAAACTACACTGATTTCACAGATTTTTATTTGGAATATAATATTCAAATAATTTTTACTCAACGGATGAGAGAGTGTTACAGCCTCATAAAATTAAATTAATATTTAACTTGATGCTGGCTCAGTGAGCCACATAAAAGTTTCAAGATTTGCAAAAGATTCTTTAATAGTAAGTTGTCATTAGAGGAGAGAAGAAAAAAGGAAAAACATTTAACCCATAAAGTAATCAACCAAAAAGAAATGGAGACCCCGGCCAAAAGAAACAAAAGAGGGAAACACAGGGCACTTCCCCAATAACTAGGGAAAAACTGGACTACCGGAGATCTCCAACTCAAACTAAAATAACAAACTTAAAATAAGAAAACTCTGCCATCACGGACAGGGTAAAAAAAAAAAAGGTAAAAACTCAAAAGCTCAAAAGAAAGGAAAGCAAACCATCCCCTGCTGCTGCTGCCCCAGAGTGAGAGAATGCAGGCTTCCTCCTCTTTAACCCCTCCCTTATTACCAAATTGACTTCCACCTGTGGACGAAGAACAACAAGGGAGGACAGAAAGGAGAACAGCAGCCCCAAAAAGAAACACTCCCAGGTGTGGAACACTCCCACTACCTGGCCACACATAACAGGGAGATTGAGGGATTTTTCATAACTCAACTGTTTCTGTACAATCCCCATATAACAGGAACTTCAGAAACATGTAAGAGCTCCCAACATCCATTAATCTGTAGACTCAAAACTTTTGAACAATTAGTTTTCTTTTGATTTAAACACGTCACATTCTTGTTAAGGGGATAAACAGGAAATACTTATTCTGTCGCATTTCTACTCAGATGGAGTCTGTAATTACTAACAGCACTGTGGCTTAATTAGGAACAGCTAAAACATGTTGTTACTGATTTGTGCTCTTAATTTATGGTGGCTTGTTGTACAGTTGGGCTGCAACCAACAATTGTTTCATTAGTAATTAGTCTGGCAGTTGTTTTCCTGATAAATCTCTTAATTGTTTGGTTTAAAACATCACAACATAATGAAAAATCAGTTTCTTATAATTAGATTTCCAGAAGCTCAGCATGGCGTCGTTAAATCACTTATTTTCTTTCCGACAAACAAACTGGAACTAGTGAATATTTGGCAAGTTTGCTTGAACTAAAATTATTAAGTGATTGTGCCATCAGTTTACCAGTCAACTAACTGATTCATGACCAACTGTTTCATCTCTGGACTAAAGTGTCTTTAGGATAATAAAATGTAAGTAATATCAACTGCTCATGAAAGTCTGTACCGCAGCAAAGTCCAAAAGGAGAAGACGTCCATTCACTGAGTTTATTCTGACTCTGCAGATTTGCTAGGACCGCGTGCCGCTGCATAAGAACACTGATTCCACAGCTGCAGCTTAGTGCTGCGACAAGCTCATTTTAACAGAATTCAGCAAACATCTTCAAGATCAACAATAGGAGATTTTAGCAGCTGTGTATGTTAAGTGTATTCAGGACCTCTAATCTTCTGCCTGCAGTTGGGTTACAACTTTAATCTTTCATCAGAACACAAAAGTCCAATGCTGAGAAAGTCAGAGGGAGGTGGGGCATGCCGTATGTAAGCATGTTTTACCTGACAGTTGAGAGGTTCATCAACTGATTTATGCAGATGAGAAACAAGGCAGCCACAATCTGTCAACGTTGACTTAGTTATGCAAAATGAATAGACTACTGGTAAAACAGTGCAGAATTATGCATTCACGTGGGAGGGCTCAACATCACGCATTTAATAGCCGCAGGAAATTTCCCCAAGGACTAGGAACCTTTGGAGGAACTCCACAGGGACCAGTGTCTAAATTAATTTCCAGGGACATACATTTTACCTGACAAAAAAAGTCCTAAAAAGGTACTAGTACTTTGCAAAAGTAGAGTAACTTGGAATCGATTAAAGGCTGGGGCGTGCAGTGTTGAACATTTCTGATTGGATGAGTACTTGCAGCATTTTATTTCAACTACCATTTTTAAAAATCTACAGCAGTGAACAAGTTTGTTTTAGTTCATTATGTTTCACATTGACACAGACTTAGTAATAAAGCATACAACAGATGGATTGATAAAGAACAAAACAACCACTATTTTTCCATGTCAGCACATTTGCCTAATCTACCTGCATCTTTACACTGTGGTGTTCTGGGTACTTCGGTTGGAAATGCAGCTAATGATGGACCTCACAATTAAAGCAGTGGACTAGCATATCATATTAAGACTTACATTGTTGACCAGCATACACATCACATCACATCATCACAGGATGGGTGATATTATCATGATATTGTAATTTTATTCCATTTTTGTCAAATAATAATTTCATCATGACAGCCTAACCCTTGACACTATAAGATAATGTGTACCAAGTCTCCTTTCATTCATCTTCAAAGCAACGCATTCTTCTAACAAAACTGCTGCTGATGTTTTCTACATGGATCAAACTAACTTGACAAACATCTATAAGCAGTGAAGCATGAATATAATATGGTATTCATGGTGTTCATCAGCAGCAAGTGTTTAGTCTTTTGTTTGGCGTCAAGACAAATTGATTGCAGTACCTGGCGGGCTGCTCTGCGACCAGTGGAGCAAACAAAACACATTGTAAATGACTGCAGGCAGCACAAGGGATTCCACAGTTAATTGATGAATAACCTCCATTCTCACTTCAATAACATCCAAAGAATATTATTAGATTTAATTTACATTTGCCAACATCTGTTCACTATTATTACATCATCATTTTCTAAACTGGTAAATTTCATGCCAATCTGCCATGCAATGTTCTTATTTCTTGTGGACAAGTAAAAATTCTGACCTCACGCTGGTCCAAAGAAAAGGTCAGGCTCACGCTTCAGTGCAGTCATTAGGACTGATCCTCTGGAGATCATTACTATCTGTCGCTAATATAATACCGAAATTGCGAAATTGTTGGTATTGCAAAATTTTGGTGTTAGTTCAGGTAACTACTGGTATGCCAATAGTTACACGGCAGATATTAGTAAAGTTATTAGAAAGATTAGAAAGATATTAGAAAGTAAGTGTTGTATTAATAATAGCTGCAATCCACTTAGGGAGGGCCTTCTATTGTTATGTGAGCTGGTTCAATGTCACTGTTACTGGGACACTTCATGGATCTGAGCCGTCATTATTTTTTTTAGTCCCTGCAGGCCCTTCCACTATCTAGGCAAAAACACAACATCTACTGCTTTGATTGTGCTCATGTTTCAGTCCTGTCATGCTGCTGTTTAACAGAGAGTGAAGACAGACTACAGGAAACCGTTGGGTCCAATTTACACTTGTCATTTCAAGTGTCTGATATCTGGATAAAATCCAGGTGAAATTTATGACACTTTCAAGATCACTCACACACATATGCACAGTATCTCCGTGGGCATACAAACCTGATTGCCATCTGTGGTTTCCCCAAGCTACATGCAAATCTGGATCCCTGATTTCCCTCGTCCTTTAGTCCACGTAGTGGTACTCATGCACCTGAAGCTGTTTGGTAACTGCCAAAAGTACAAGAAGAAGACCTGCAGCACGTGAGCAGTTTAGTTACAAAACTAACAGTTTAGTTAGCTTTAACTAACAACAATCCAAAAGCTAACACAAACCAAAACATATAATGAACATTAATATTTATGATTTATGAATATTTATGAGAAGTGACACTCCCTCCACTCATACAGATCAATAGGTGCTCTCTCACCTACACAGATCATTCCGTGGTTGAATTGATCAGGGATCAGGTAACAGGTTGAGCAGGTCAGAGCGCCTTTCATTTCAAATGTAGAAATCACAGGAGCATATTTTGGTGAACTCTTAGGACTCTTAATTAAAATGACATATTTGGCTGGCCAATCTACAACTGCCATTGTTCCTCTGTGGTGTTTGTAATTAAATAATCAGTAAGGAAATCAAGCACATGTAATTAAAACAAATCATGTCTTGTTTTAGAGGAAGTGAGGGAGTCAATTCTTTGATTAGTCAGATTGTCCACAATGGTGACAATCAATTAATTGTTCAAGTCATTTATTAAACAAAAATGCAACACATTCCCTGGTTTAATCCTTTTATTTTTGAGGACTTGTTTTTATCTGTTTTCTATCAATGTGAATCTTTTGGTTTGCTACTTTTTTTGCTACTGGAAGGTGTTCCTTGATTTTTAAGATCTCATTTTTTTACTCTTTACATTACATTTCTTAAACTAATCAATTAATTGATTGATTTGCAGGTCTCTCTCTAAAAACCAAAAATATATACAGTGCACTACATAACTGACTCAGAGTTACTGCTGCCTTCAACTTGGTTGTGATACCAACTTGGTATGCTAAGAGGACAAAATAATCACTTCCACTGACTCCAAAGATCTCTCTGTTAAATACTGTTTGAAACCTCTGCAGTTCCCAATTAATTTTTGTCACCAAGCCTCGGCCAGTTCATTAAAGTCTGCTGATCTTTTTCTTTTGGACCCTGACGTCTCTGCCCTCCAGATGCAGGGTTTTTAATTGCAGGTGTATGTTGTGCTGAACTGATTTTGCATGTAATCGATAAAGGTTCCTTGCACTCATTCTATAAAGCACCTCATCTTTGATTCATCCCTAAGCAATTCAATACTCTCAGATGAAGAGAAATTCTGTACTCTTAGTTGCATTTATTATTACTGATAGTCTCTGTCATTTATATTGATACAGATTTAGTGAATCATCCTATGAAACACATAACACACAAAATAATCCAAAAAATCATTTAGTGGATGGCACAAAGAATAAAAACAATAAATGTTTTTGTTTGTTTGTATTTGTTAGTCTACTAACCCTAAATCCCTTTATGATTTAATTAAACACATTAACAACAGAAATGTTTAAAACAACAGGTCATGTGATCTAAAATACCGACGTTTAATGAATTAACTATGATAGATACATTGTGTTATCCGATGTTCTGCTGGTCCCTAAATGCTCCACTCTAACTTAGTGACCCACTTTGATTTGTCATTGTCAAGGTTAATTACTGTATCCAGCGTTGAAACTCAGGTGACAGTTTGGTCCAAATGAGATTCA
The DNA here is from genome assembly GCF_000972845.2 of Larimichthys crocea. Lineage (NCBI taxonomy): Eukaryota > Metazoa > Chordata > Actinopteri > Sciaenidae > Larimichthys > Larimichthys crocea. Next base: position 19,933,177 of record NC_040022.1, read on the forward strand.
TTAATACAATAAAATATTAACTCAGAGGGAATTTCTCTGCCAAGGTGGCACACAACTCACGACACACTTTGTAATAAATTACTGCGGGAAATGCTGGATTACTAGGTTTCATAAAGAGCCCATGCTGGTTTGGGTGATCGGGAGCTGCGTTCAGTTCAGTTTTGCTTAAAACACTGGCATCACTGCGGCAGTGTGCACTGACATCTTTAAAAAACTGTACATGTCTCACCAATATGAAAAAATGAGAATCCCACAGATTATTATGGTAATTCATAGTTAATACCGTATTCTTCTGGCCCCACACACAGATGTGTTTTTTCTCTCTGCTGTCCCCTTATCTTCTAAAGTTCTCTTATGGTAATGCCCTATAGCAAAGTCTGTTGCTATTTCATTTATCTTTAAGACATTTTCCACCACACTCCTGGGATCATTTTTCTCTTATGTCTTTTCATACCCCGTGGGCACAAGCTGAGGCAGTTTTGGTTACTGCTAACATTGATAAGACCCTATTCCCTCTCTTGAGGTGCCTTTTCAAACTGTCACATGAACTTTTCCTTGGTGCCAAAAAGCTTTAGTCAGAGAACATGAAAGCTTTTTGTGCCTCCCTGTTGTGTGTCAGCACACCCTCCTGAAGGTCATGAGCTCCTGTAATCTGTTTGCATTTGTAGAATTCTGCTTGTCGGAGCAACACTAAGTGGTAGTTTTATGAAAAAAGATGTCAGTTTTATCAGACAAAATCACAGATATTTTGTGACATTAGTGGCATGCCATAGATGCACTACTTGCCCTGAAATTCAAGAGATAAGAGTGTACACACTACGCTCTATGCTATTCTCACCAGTGAAAGTAACGGATTGAGAGGTGAAATACAAACAATATGCTGAACAGGAGCGAGTGGGCACTCAACCAACAAAAAGCTGAACGCCAACAGAAGAACTTAAACCTCTTAGTCCTCAGATACCTTTTGCTATGAAGAACTACTTTTTTTTCAGATGACTTTATTTTACATTTTCATGCACAAAAACATTATGACGGTTAATCTGGCTTAAAGTTATAAACCTTAAGATTGTCACAAAATCAAACCACTAATTTTGATAGTATTTATGTCTGTTAACCTAAAAATACTTTTGTCTTTGTCTTGTCTATTTCTTTTTAACAGTGGCTGGCATCAGTTTTAAATATTGTAGCAGTAAAGGATTAAAGTGGAACAGGCACAGTGAGCTGATTGATTGTGCTCATACCATGATGGAAAAAGGAACATTTTTACTGGCTTCTTTATAAAACAATGTGAGTTTATTTGGCTGCACTGTAAACTGAATTCTGTCACCTGTAGTATTAAACCACTGTTACCACTAGTAACCAAAGGTTTCACAAAAGGACTGATATCTCATATCTTATTATAACCAACTGTTGCTCTGTCTTAGTTGTAGTTAGTAGAATATAGACCCAGTAGGGCTCTGAGATCTACTGACTCAGGACAGATAGTGGAGCACAGAGTTCAAACCAGACACGGTGAAGCAGCATTTAGCAGTTATGCAGCTCACAACTGGAACAAACTACCAGCAGGACTGAAATCAGCCCCAACTCTTAGCACTTTTAAATCCAGGTTAAAAACTTTTCTCTTTTCACGTGCTTATGGCTGAGCTCTTTTAAAGAACTTTTAAAGAATTTTTAATCATAATCCAGTGATTCGTTTATTGTTTTAAATTGTTTTCAAATTTGCTATTTTAATGATTTTAAATGACATTCTGATGTTTTTAATTAAATTTTCTTCTCTTTTTTATTTTTATTGTCCAATGTTTTTCCTTGCCTTTGTAAAGCACTATGAATTGCCTTGTGTAGGAATTGTGCTATACATATAAACTTGCCTTGTCTTGTCTTTAAACATATAGCGAAAAATCGTATTTACATATTACACATTTGATTGCTCATTGGACTCAATTTGAGTCTTTCATTTGTCCTTCCTGAACATTTTCTGCTGAAAACAACAACAAAAAATGTTCCTTTGTTTCTACGCTTTATCCTCTATTGTCATTGTTGATAATAACCGTAGAGCCATTACTGTTTGGATAACCATCTGAACACTTAGGGCAGGATGCTGAAATGTTCCTTTTAGCCAATACCAGATTTTCAACAAATCACCCGTAAGAGTGCCACCATGTCCTGTAGTTAATCTGACATACTTAAGACCAATCATAGGACTTTAATTGTAGCTATGGGATTCAACAAGGAGGCCAAGTGGACAGTATCGGGTCACCTTTTCTGTGAAATCAAGGACTATCTGCAAATAGATGCCACACTGAGGTCTCTGCTCTGACAGTGAAATCTTGAAATCACTCATGACTTAATATCATCTGTGTTAATCATTATTGTAAGAAACAAATCCATCAATTCAAATGAATGTATGAAAAAATAAATGCTGACAAAATTATTCACATTGAGACAATATTCAAATGTATATCTTTCGTATTTGTGCTACTTGTAATAAACACAGTCTGCTTGAAGAATAGGTCTGGCATTTGAGGACAGAGGAAACAAAATCCATTCAATTACATTTAAAATGTAGAAGAAAAACAAGTGAGTCAGCTTCCTTTGTGTGCGTGTCACAGTGATTTATGTTGAGGTTGCAATGTCTCTGTAATCATCCACAAGCACGGGCAAAGCTCTGTTATAGAGTTTAATTACTCACACAGTGGCTGATGGGGATTAACTGAGGAAAAGTGGCAAAAAATGGAAGGTTATTATGCCCGGCCATGATAATTGTCTCATCTGGTACTATGGAAATCTATGAGTAAATCCAAGACTAAGCAGAGAAATTAAACTTTAACTTGGATGGATGGATGGATGGATGGATGGATGGATGGATGGATGGATGGATGGATGGATGGATGGATGGATGGATGGATGGATGGATGATGAAATAAATGTGGACAAATAGACTTTATATTTGAAAAATGTAATCATGTGTCAAGAGTTCTCTGCAAGAGAAACAGCCTGAGAAATGAAACTGTGATAGTGAAATGGAACAAAAATGGAACAGCACAAAAGATAATTTATCACCTCCCATTGTGCAAGTTCCTCTCTAGATTGAATGAACTTGGAATGGAAATTAAACTTCACAGCATTTTAAAGCAGTTCTGCATTTTATGAATTCATGTTTCTGGATGCTCATATTAAAATTTGTTGCACTTCTGTATAATATCAATTTGCAGCGCATGGAAAACCCTGCTGTATAGATTGTTCAATAAATCTTGGTAGTTTTAAAGATCTTACATTTCATAATACACTCAACATAACCATGTGTGTCTTACTATTAATAATTATTAAGATGAAAGTTAAGATACAAGCTTCCAGTGAATGCACTTTGTACACTGCATTGAAATTCTTATGAATGCACACACTCATGTGCACACCGTCAAACTTCAACAATCAGAACCGAAACAATTTCAGGGCTCATGAAATTAAATTTCAAACTTAACAGTGTTGATATTAAGTTTTCTGTATCATACAATTAAATATGAGTCATGGGAATTATTCAGAATTGTAAATGCAGAAGTATCAAACTTTGGTGACGTTTCACACATTTAATTTCTAATACCCAAAGGCACAGGGAAATGTCAGTGAGTTGACAATATTTAAAGTTTTTCTTACATAAATAGTAAAAAGTCAGATTCATGCACTATTTTACTCTACATGATAGGCTGATTAAAAATTCCTTGAAAACTTAAAATTATAAAAGATTTGATTTTGTTATGCTTGCAAAAAAAAAAAAAAAGGATTTTACTGTCTCATGAACTGAACTGAATTACCTTAGAATTATGGTAACTATATATTATACTCCCCTCCTGGAGCTGCCACCTTACCGTGGTGGAGGGGTTTGCGTGTTCCAGTGATCCTATGTTGTCGGGGGCTTCATGCCCCTGGTAGGGTCACCCAAGGCAATCAGGTCCTAGGTGAGGGTCCAGACAAAGCGTAGCTCAATATCCCTTGATGAAATGACAACAAAAGGAGCCAAGTTTCCCTTGCCCGGACGCGGGCCACCGGGGCCCCCCCCCCGGAGCCAGGCCTGGGGGTGGGGCTCGTTGGCGAGCGCCTGGTGGTCGGGTCCTTACCCATGGGGTCTGGCCGGGCATAGGCCGGGCATAGGCCGGGCACCCGAAAAGGTGACATGGGCCCCCCTTCCAATGGGCCCACCTCAGGGGGCAGGTGCAAAGAGAGATGGGCGGCAGTCGGAGGCGGGGACCCTGGCGGTCCGACCCCCGGTTGCAGAAGCTGGCTCTGGGGACGTGGAATGTCACCTCTCTGGTGGGAAGGAGCCTGAGTTGGTGCGCGAGGTTGAGAGGTACTGGCTAGATATAGTCAGGTTCGCCTCGACGCACAGCGTGGGCTCCAGAACCAGTTTCCTTGAGAGAGGTTGGACGCTCTACCACTCTGGTGTTTCCCCCGGCGAGAGGCACAGAGCAGGGGTGGGAATGCTTGTTTCCCCCCGGCTCGGCGCCTGTATGTTGGGGTTCACCCTGGTGGATGAGGGGGTAGCCTCCCTTTGCCTTCGGGTGGGGGAACGGGTCCTGACTGTCATCTGTGTCTATGCACGGAATGGCAGTTCAGAATACCCACCCTTTTTGGAGTCTTTAGAGGGGGTGCTGGAGAGCGCTCCCTCGGGGGACTCCCTCGTCCTCCTGGGGGACTTCAATGCTCACGTGGGCAGCGACAGTGAGACCTGGAGGGGCATGATTGGGAGGAACGGCCCCCCTGATCTGAACCCGAGCGGTGTTCTGTTATTGGACTTCTCTGCTAGTCATGGATTGTCCATAACGAACACCATGTTCAAGCATAAGGGTGTCCATATGTGCACTTGGCACCAGGACGCCCTCGGCCGCAGTTCGATGATCGACGTTGTGTCGTCGGACTTGCGGCCACATGTTTTGGACACTCGGGTGAAGAAAGGGGCGGAGCTGTCAACTGATCACCACCTGGTGTTGAGTTGGCTCCAATGGTGGGGGAGGATGGTGGTCAGACCTGGCAGGCCCAAGCGTTCTGTGCGGGTTTGTTGGGAACTTCTGGCGGAATCTCCTGTCAGAAAGAGCTTCAACTCCCACCTCTGGGAGAGCTTCGCTCATGTCCCGGGGGAGGCGGGGGACATTGAGTCTGAGTGAACCTTTTCCGTTCCTCCATTGTCAAGGCGGCTGACCGGAGCTGTGGCCATAAGGTGGTCGGTGCCTGTCGCGGCAGTGGCCCCCGAACCCGCTGGTGGACACCGGCGGTGAGGGATGCCGTCAAGCTGAAGAAGGAGTCCTACAGAACCTTCTGGCCTGTGGGATTCCTGAATCAGCTGACGGGTATCGACGCGCCAAGCAGAATGCGGCCTCGGCGGTTGCGGAGGCAAAAACTTGGGCGTGGGAGGAGTTTGGTGAGGCCGTGGAGAGCGACTTTCGAACGGCTTCGAGGAGGTTCTGGACAACCATCTGGCGGCTCAGGTGGGGGAAGCAGTGCACTGTCAACACTGTGTTCAGTGGGGACGGGGTGCTGCTGACCTCGACTAGGGACGTCCTGGGTCTGTGGAGGGAATACTTCGAAGACCTCCTCAATCCCACCAGCACGTCTTCCTTTGAGGAGGCAGAGTCAGGGGACCCCGTGGTGGTCTCGCCCATTTCTGGGGCTGAGGTCACTGAGGTAGTCAAAAAGCTCCTCGGTGGCAGGGCCCCAGGGGTGGATGAGGTCCGCCCGGAGTTCCTCAAGGCTCTGGATGTTGTGGGGCTGTCTTGGTTGGCTGGACTGGGAGACCGGGGTGGTGGTTCCCCTCTTCAAAAAGGGGGACCGGAGGATGTGCTCCAACTATAGGGGGATCACACTCCTCAGCCTACCCGGGAAGGTCTTTTCGGGGGTCCTGGAGAGGAGGGTCCGCAAGATTGTCAAACCTCGGATTCAGGAGGAGCAGTGTGGTTTTCGTCCTGGCCGTGGAACTGTGGACCAGATCTATACCCTTAGCGCGCTGGAGGGTGCATGGGAGTTTGCCCAACCAGTCTACATGTGCTATCCGGTCCCTGTACTCTCGGTGCCAGAGCTTGGTCCGCATTGCCGGCAGTAAGTCGGACCTGTTTCCCGTGGGAGTTGGACTCCGCCAGGGCTGCCCTTTGTCACCGGTTCTGTTCATAACCTTTATGGACAGAATCTCTAGGCACAGCCAGGGCATTGAGGGGCCGCGATTCGGTGGCCTCAGGATCAGGTCGCTGCTTTTTGCGGACGATCTGGTCCTGTTGGCTTCATCGGAGCGTGACCTTCAGCTCTCTCTCGGTTTGCAGCCAAGTGCGAAGCGGCTGGGATGAGAATCAGCACCACCAATTTCGAGGCCATGGTTCTCAGCCGGAAAAGGGCGGAGTGCAGTCTCCGGGTCGGGGACGAGATCCTGCCTCAAGGGGAGGAGTTCAAGTATCTCGGGGTATTGTTCACGAGTGAGGGAAGGATGGAACGGGAGATTGACCGGCGGATCGGTGCAGCTTCTGCAGTGATGCGGACTCTTGCACCGGTCCGTCGTGGTAGATTTACCAGTCGATCTACGTTCCTACCCTCACCTATGGTCACGAGCTTTGGGTAGTGACCAAAAGAATGAGATCGCGAATACAATCGGCCGAAATGAGCTTCCTTCGCAGGGTGGCTGGGCTCTCCCTTAGAGATAGGGTGAGAAGCTCGGCCATCCACGAGGAGCTCAGAGTAGAACCGCTGCTCCTCCGCATCGAGAGGAACCAGTTAAGATGGCTCGGGCATCTCGTGAGGATGCCTCCTGGACGTCTCCCTGGTGAGATGTTCTGGGCACGTCCCTCCGGGAGGCGGCCCCGGGGAAGACCCAGGACACGCTGGAGGGACTAAGTCTCTCGGCTGGCCTGGGAACGCCTTTGGGTCCCCCTGGGAGAGCCAGAAGAAGTGGCTGGGGAGAGGGAAGTCTGGGCTTCCCTACTGAAGCTGCTGCCCCCGTGACCCGTACCGGAAAAGCGGTAGAAGAACGATATATTATACTATTAGCCAATATATTATATGAAAATAAAGTACATTTTAGTATGATTTTTCTTTTTAAAAAAACAAATACTTGTAAAGGGCAGTTTGAGCATACACAGCATACAATTTCTATATAAATATGAATAGAGTTCATTTACTCTTTCTCTGCTGCCTTGTATCACAGAAGAAGTCAGAAGGAGTTTGTCCTGCGAAACGCCATCCATTGTAGGGTCAGCCATTCAGGCCTACCCAGGCCCAAAGAGGCAGCCGTGACACTGAGAGGATGGTCCAACAAACTTTTCAACTGCCTCAGCATTCTTTCTCAGTACTACTGGACTGTGAGACCGACCTCTATTAACACAGAAAACGAAATTGGACATGCTCAGCTTTGTGTAACAAAAGCCGAATAGTCAGTGCACCACACAATCACACACTATGGCTGTCACCTCTGAAAATAAATCAAGGTTGAACGAATTTGAAGTGACATCAGATGAATTTAAATTCTGAGATGTGTCCACACACGTGTTTTGTGATATATGCTATAGTAGGCAAAGCAGGTACTGGAAACTTGACAAGGATTTTAACCCACTGTATCAGACTTTCACCACCTGAAAGGAGGTGTACACACATCTGCATTTGTAGAACAGGCAATAGGAACACTCTCTCTGAAATGACCTGTAATTGGCCAAAGTGTATTTACAATTAAGTTTAAGTTTAGAGTTTACAAAGTGCCTTGCAGAGCAGTGTACAGAATGGAAATCCATGCAGGTTGAGAAGTTTGTAGTTTTTACTTTTCTTATTCTTAAGGGGGTTGTTGTGACACGTAAAACCTAATAGCGAGGGGTTGATGTTAGGTTTCTTTTAAAGAGGTTGGAGCACAGCATGTTTAAAAAAGGCAGAAACGATGCCTTCGGTTAAAGAGCTATTAATAATCAACAAAATACTGGGTACAACTGTGTCTAAAGCCATAGTAAAAAAAAAAAACTCACAAAACTGGCTGGCAGAAGAAGAACCTAACCAATGGCTTCATTTGCCCCTCACACCATTATCCATAACAGCTGCCCTCACTAAAAGTTACAGGACAGGACATGGTGGCTGCCCAGTAGTACAGCATAAGCCACACATTACACAAAGCTCTGACATAACAGCTTTGAATCAATTTGACACACCTATTAAGCATTTATTATTAAGCAGATTTTATTCAGTGTTTTCACTTTAGTTCAGAGAATGGGTTGACAATGGATGGTTAAATTAATGTGTCAGGTCATTCTTTTTGAATTTGAGGTACAGTATTTTGGCATCTAACAAATCTTAAATAATATCTATTATTTGTAATATCATAACACAGATGACAAAAATATGCCGTCATTATTCTAATTATTTAATTATTATAATATTATAATAATTATTATATCTCTCTTTTCCAGAACGACGACTGAATAAAGTATTCAAATATTAAAAATAAAAGTGTTTGACATTAAGTTTGGATAAATTAGATATTAATTAAGTAATAAAAAAAAGGATTTTAGATGCAGCCCTCAATCTTTAATTCAAAATGCATTTGAAAACAATCACTTGCTGTTACTACGGAAACCACAAGTAGCCAAGGATTACAACCTACGCAGCTTTCTATTTTTAAACAATCAAAAACAGTCCTGTGCAGACTATATGCAAAAGCTATTTTTGATATTGCACCCACATCAGAAACATCAAACTGAACACTTGTATCTGCTGATTGTACCTGTGTAGTGCCATCAAACTACAGTAGAGGCAGTTCAAATAAAAGGTTGCCTTGCCTTTTCTTAATTGCTTTACTTTGCCTGTCATGTAGTCACACCTCCAGAGGAATGAATCTGCACAGCAGATGGTGGCCCCTGCCTTCACTTCCATGGGCCATCCAATACTTCTACAAACAAGTAAGAAAGAAGCCATTTAAGTCACTCGCTGGGTATGCAAAATGAACAAACAGAAAGTCACTTGAGTGTGATGTTTCTGTCTCATTTCCTTATAAATGTGCAACTGTTGGACAAATTTGAAAACTTCACTTCTCTGCAGAAACAGAGGGAACAGGAAGAAAGGCATAGAGGTAAGACCAAACAGCTAACATTCCTGGGAAGCTCAGGGTGCGATAAAACAATAGTACTAAATTTTGTAGTATATATAGTAGGTATCCTCCTGCGAGCAGGTAGAACAGTGGTACGTTTCTATTTCCTCTAGTGGTTCAGGACTTCTAACTGTGACGTCATGAGGCATGATGCAAACTGAAAAAGTAGAAAATGTATCCCAAGGGTTCAGCCTGATCAACCAATGCAGTGGAGCACAATGAGGTATTTCACTCTATATCAAGCATCTAATGCAATTCACTTCAGGGCACAAACTGAACTAGTTTTTACAATTCTTGCTCTCATACATGATCCAAATTGCATGGCACTTGCATGAACCAATGTTCCATTTATGGGAGATGGGTTCTGTGTCCCGGTGCTGTGGGAGTGTGATTATATCTAAGAGCTATGCCCGCAGTAAATCAGAGGCTATCAAAATCAAGAAAGCTGCTCTCCTTTCAATGTCATGTAACGACGTGATGAAAAAAAAAAGTACACAGTGAAGTACATTTGGTTCATGACATGTGTCCTTGGGTGGAAATACAATTATGGAAACCCATGTCTGACAGACAAGACTGGACCTTTCCATGTTTGCTGAGAAAAGGTCCCTTTCCAAACAGGGCTGTGAAATATGACCAAAAAATGTCATATACTGTGTATCCAATATAGTACATTTTCTATAAATGCAATCAATAAATATAGTTTCATGGTTTTTATGATTTCATTCTTTATTTTCCTTTTTAATGTCTATGTACTTATATATAATCTCATGAGACAGGTGCCAAATATATCAATTCTTTTTTGTTCTATGTAATGTTTCATTGTGTCTTTGTTGTACCACAGCACTGTTTCACTGGCTACATCTTGTATTTGAATTGAATGCAGTTGTGTGTGGCACTATTGCTCAAGCACAATAAAGTATATCTTATAATATATCATATATATAGCAGTATACTAAACAGTTATAAAATTACCACATGAAACGTCCTATATCTCATTAATTTTGCAGATGTTAATTGCAACAGCAGCCATATGAGGTTGACAAAGACAGATGTCTTTTGCAGGGACCAGTCTGTCGATTAATTTACATTTTCTGGTCTGGGCCAAACTTTTAAACCCATATCATTTCTATGCGACAATAGTAGTCCTTCTTTTAAGTTTAAGTTCCTTATTTTGTCTTGGGTGGTCCAACTCCTTCTCTGTTCAGAGTTACCTCGTTCACTCTCCTCCAATGATGTTTGTTTGAGTATGCAAATGTCATGCCTTTAACCTACGTAATGCATTGACTGCGTGCAACACAAAGCATTGTCAAAAAAACGGAAAGTATTGTAGTAAAGATGTAGAAGATATGTGACATAACGAAATAAATGATAGAACCTAATGACACAATAGATATTTTTCTATTGCCATGTTACAAAGCCCTATCCCCACAGATGTTCCCATGTCCAGTACAGAAGTACTCTTGAAAAATATTACCTTTTTTAAGGAAATACTGCATTTAAATACAATGTACTTTGCCAGTACAGTGATTATATTTAGCAGCAAATACTGAGACAAAAAGTTAAGGGCGCTCTGGCACTGATATTTATGTTTAAGGTTCTGATTAATAGTTAATCCAATGTCATCCACTGATAGTACCAGTGCACAGATATTATACTTGACAATGCCATATATATTGTGCTGTAACTGTCACCCAGGTGATACAAGCCACAGCAGTAAGGATTGCCTTGTCTAAATACTGAATATTCTGTGAAACTGGCATAGTAACATTCTTTCATTCAGTGTGACAGATGTGGCTGAGGTGACTCGGGAGGCTTGCAATGGATATGGCTTTGCTATATGCCTTACTGAAAAGAAGAAGATAACTGAGCCTTTCAACTTGCAACATGTTTCTTCACTCTCAACAAGCACCAGATAATTGTAGGAAAAACCATGAGCAGGATTTCACAACTGTGCATCAATATGTCTTGCTGACAGCTCTGACCATGCGGTGCACCCGTGAATGTATGTTTTGGACGGCCACTATTTGTTAATTGCTATTGCTCTCTCTTTTGGTCTGTTCTGGTAGACCACATTTTGCATCAGGTCTAACTGTCCTTAGGTCTTTTTTGCATTGGATCTCCTTTTGAGTGAAGACCTCTAATGCTAATGCAGGAAGTACGAGTCGACATGGTCATATTTCACAGTAAAATACAGTGTGGATGTTCAGAAGTGGCAGTTAAATGAATATATCGGTTATTGGGTAGAGCCATCATTGGTTATTTTTGGGTGATTTTGTCTGACTTTAAGTGAGAAAACAAATAAGACCCGCTGCACAATGACAGACTTGTTCAGCTGCACAGTTAACACTCATTGAGCCCAAGAAAGAGGTGATTTTTAGAACAGTGGAAAGACAGATTTGGTGAGTTTTTTTTATTTCTGTCCATCGTTTGAACGAAGGGCTTTTACAATGTGTTAACAAGGCAATGGACTGGTTGTAAAGCAAACATTTTAGCATATCAGAAGAAAGAATTTCATAGGTGTATTAATTATTGCTGCTTTTCACTTAAGGCAGGGATGTCCAAAGTATGGCCCGGGGGCCAATCACTTCATGCCAATCATTTCATGCAGCCTGAAGCTTCATTTTTATAATATATTATTTATGGCCTGCTAGGATTGTCAGATACTGTATGGCTGGAAGATTTAGCTTTTTTGTTGACATAATGAAGCATTTGAATCTCTAAGAACATAACCGCTGAAGTTATATATCTGTAGATGTGACACAAAACATTACTTTCTGAATGATTTTGTTAAAGAAAAGAGCGTGAGTTTTAAACTTAAATGTTAACAGACTTTGCATTATTCATAATAAGTCATGATTTTATGATTTGTATCAACTTCATTCAAATGTAACATATTCCATACAATTTATTCATTGTTATCTGATTGCAGATGTGAAAGAAAGGAAGAATTGGTTTGTAGATTTGTTCACGCCTGATTGGCTTAGATTTGGTTACATTGTCATTTAAAAAATATATATATATATTGTGACAATGAAAACAAAATTGTTACAGAACAGTGCAACTGCATGTAACTTTTATTGGTATTTTTTTCATTTTTAAAATGTTACTATTGGCATCACATTGTCAAATCTGGCCCTCTTTAAAAAAAAGTTTGGACACCCCTGACTTAAGGCATATCCTGATATTGTGCATACTGATTCACAGTCACTGTTACTAGGATACTTACTGTAACTAAGCCGTTGTTTATTATTATTTTGTTTAATTTTGTTTATTTATTGCACAAATATATATTGGCAATTGCTGGGTGTTGGGCTGATGGTAACCAGTTGAACATTTTTACATATCACCTAAGCCTGTTCCCCAATACTATTTGTCACTGTTAACATATGACTATGATCTTTGAACCATATCCTAAATCAGACTGTAGGAACCATGAAGAAAATAACAGGTGCCTTAAAGGTTTGCTTTTAAATTGAAGTTTCTTGAAAGTTACTTGAAAGTATGAGCTGTGGGATGCCTAAGAAAGACGTTCGGTAACGGCTTTACATGATCAGATCATCCATTCAAGAACTCTTCAACATTAGGATGTACAGTAAATCTGTATAAGCCCTACAATGGATATGAAGATAAAAAATTAAGCCAACACTGGTTACTTAATGACTTGTGAGACTGTGACAGTTTTTTATGTCTTATGTCTTATGAAAATTGGTTCTGAACTATTTAAAAATCCAAAGAAAGGAGTTTAAGATGGGGATTTTGTGGTCACTGGAGTTAATGTATTTCTTAATGTACTGTTTGTTTTGCGGTCATCTTCCCTTAAACAGAATAAAATAAAAAAAACTGAATAATTTTGCTTTTCAAACTTCCCCAAATGGAGGTGAAAAAAACTGTTTCCATATTGTTCAGCACAGTTCACTGCTTCTGTAATCCCTCTGGATGGTGATGGCAGTAATGTTTACAACAGATAGCAATGCTCCTAGCTCTCCCTCATGCCCAGTGGTCCTCAACCTTGTGTGATAACACTTTATCAGCAGTCCCTCTTTACCTTAATACATCATCTACTCCTTTAACATTCCTCTCTTCCTCTTTTTCTGGTAACTACCTCCAGTTTCTCATTAACACCACAATTGTACTGGTATCAGCAGTGAATTGGGCAATCCCCAATTACTGTACTGTAGCTGCTGGAAACTGATTCGGTGTGAGTATCGGGAAGGCAATCTCAAGGCTGTAGAGAAATTCCCTGGGAAAACAGATGGCATTCCATACTTCATTAATCACTGGCCAGGATGACAGCTAGACTAAATTGGAAAGGCAGGGACCCTGATTCAGTCTCCATCAGCCTCACTCCTCCTCTCTTCTCCTCTTTTTCTTTAATACATCTTCCTCTGTCTTCATCTGTTGGACCTTTCCCCACCTCAGTCCCACTTCTGTTGTTTTTCTTTGTCCCCTTCCACGCCCACTTTGTCATTGCATGTCTTTACTCTACTTTCAACCACAACATTTTGCCCTCACCTGAGCCTCATAGAGAACTATGGACTTTGTTCCCATTGAAAATGGTATTATATTTTTGTAACATTAATAGTAATATGTTGCAATTTGTGCAGTGAGGGCATATGACGATCAGTGTTGTGAGCTGGATTTATTATTAAACTTGCATGTATGTCACTGTCCAGTGTAATCATCAACAATCAAATGCTGTCACAAAATTATAACCACGTATGACGGCAATACAGCAGGTTTGATGACAAAAGTCAAAATAAACATTTATAAATAAAAGAAAATGTCGGAACGATACATCTGCTCATTTACTTTGTTTCACACTGCAGCTGATGGCAATGGAAGTCATGAAACAGATAAGATTGTGTAGAATTACATACATTAAGGAAATAATAAATGTCATGCATATTTTTTCTACAAATGTGAATGTTTTAATAAACCATGTGGAGGGACTATTGTATTATCAGCATCAAAAGACATAGCTTTGATCCAGGATAGTCACACGACAGATCAACTCACTGTTTTGTGTGGAGTTAAATAAAAACTAATTTCCTTGGTTCGAGTAAATGGTGAGGGTTCTGTGAGTGACAAATTTTAGGAGCTGTTCAATGACTGAAATACCCGAGTTACAGGAAATGTCAATGCTGGATCAGGGCTATGAAAGTCATGTTGCAAATCATGTTGCAAAATAAACACTAATTTAACAACTCTATATTTTTCTTTGAACAGTTGTATATTACAGCAGAGACAACTCTATATTTTTCTTTGAACAGTTGTATATTACAGCAGAGTAAAAAAAAAATCTATACGCTGAATTGTTCAAATGTCATGAATTGCCAGAATTTTCTGGCAAAGAGCTGCAGATTCTCATTCCAACTTTGACATATACAGCACACTTGCTCCCTGTTTTATCTCCCGTTTTGACCCTCGCCTGTAAGAGAGATGCACAGATCTCCAGCTTACACAAGGGCTGGCTGTTTGATGGATTAAGACCGGGCTTTGGGGAGACCCTTGAACCTGAGCTCCTTCATCATCTAGAGATCATTACTCTTGAAGAGACCCAGGAAACTGCATCACCCAAGTGTAGTTAGTGGTGTTCATAGGGATGCTGATGCTGATGGTGACAGTTGATGTTGAGGAAAATAGATCCTCATTCATTTCAACGAGGCCAACATCTTGGCACAGTGGGTGTGCCGACAAAGAGAGCTCTGGTATGGTCGGCTGCCAAAAACATGGAACTTGTTTGCTACAAGACAAAGCAATGTCATCCAGCAACAATAACCAATCAAATCTGTTGGAACAAATTAATCTAACAGGGTCTAACAGGTCTAACCTTGCCTGTTCACCTTGTGATTGTTGCATTTTTTAGAATTATAACATGGTACGTTTTGTTTTGGCATCTAATAAGCCTTTAAACTCGAGGATTTGCTTCTCAAACCGACCTTCCAATGCTGAATTTTCTCTCTCTGGTATCTAAAGCAACACGCCCCACCAACACTGTGAGTGCTGGTTTTAGAACACAGTGATTCATTTGGTTAGGGTGCATTAGTTTGAATCCTAATTTTATTTGTACTATTGCAGAATGAGATAAACTATTAAAAAGGAAGGAAATATTATTATCTAAAACAACAAATATAACACTGTAAAACTAAAATGTCAGTCAAGTGCAGAGAAGAAAAGGTTACCCTTGAGCTCCAAATGCCACTCCGAGGGAGACGAGGGAGAAGCCTGTAGCTCAGAACACGGGGTCACAGATTTCATACTGATCCCATAATGTATCAATTACCTACTGACATGTTCTCTACACCCTGACATCGGAAGCATGTGATGTGCCATTATTCTAAGGTCTTCTTGAGGTTGGTGTGAGTTAATTAACAAATCAAATGGTTAATTATATGGTCTGTTTACCCCTGAAATGGTGATGTGTTGATGCAGGGCTTCAGCGAGTTGTTTAAAATGTCAGATCAATGTGCTATTTTGATTTCAGTGTTAAAAGCCACAAATTGGCTTATTAATCTTAAAGCAATTAAATTTGAACTGAAAAATGTGTGCAAGCATGTGTGTGAATTTCTCTTTATGTACAATTTCAGTGCCGCTGTGATGATTTTCCTATACCAGTTAATATGTTGTATATTGTTCAGACTGATTAATTCAGTTGATTAAATGTCAAAATATCATCTGCAATGTTCTAAGGTGCCCAAGCTCAAGGGGATGATTTTTGTTTGACAGCAGAGGTGTTTTGTTTCTATAGTTTGAGGTGGCTGTTTTGTCACAGCAGACCATTCACTTTTAGTTACGACAGGCCAGCAAATGCATACCATATTCAGATATGTTTGTTATAGACACCAATGTTACAATCTTGTCTTCGATCTTACATGCGTGACCTCATTGTCTAGCTGGATTTATAGGATATCTCAGTCTATCAATACATGTCTAACTATATAGACAATGTCACAGCAGCTGAGTGTCCAAAGTTCTTTTAGAAAGCCCAATAATTGTGATGTGGTTGAAAAGATGAGGTTGATAAAATGGAAACCTTTGAGCCGGGCATGTGCTTATTAATGTTAATTGATCTTACTCAGAGTAATGACACTTGGATGCTCCTTTCAACGCCTGACTGTTTCTGTATGTGTCAGATGGTCGTCAACGGGTGACAGACCTTTACAGTTTGGTCCACTAAATAGATTCTTGAAGTGAAAGTGCAATATTCTTTAGCAGTGAAGCACTCATCCTGTGAGGTAGATTTAAAAAATATATATACAAAATAAATAGCATGATTATCTGCCACGAACATCTGGAATCATTTCTGCTTCGAAATAATTGTAGGCCCCTAAGCTCATTTATCAACATTTCTTAAAGGCTCCGCAATGAATTATGTCCATTTAACTAAGATCTGCAGTGACAGATGGTTGACATCTTCTTCAATTGAGACAGATCTGCTAAGTATTCAGTGCTGTGATTACAGGCATTCAAATCACAGCCACACAGAGAAAAAGTAGTTGTCAGCTGCTGTGAATGAGCGTAGAGTTGTAATTTTGTCCTGTCTGCCGTGGGCATCAAATTGATTATCCATGCTCAGAGTGGGATTTCTGTCAGAAAAGGAAGAAAGCTCGTTCAGGGGATGAACATCCTTCCTTTATGCTGTAATGAAGATCAGTAGCAGGATGGTCGACGATTACCTGCTTGGCAATACTATATTACTTGAGAACATGTTTTAAAAGTCAGTCTCCTAAGGATTCACTTTTATATTGGATGATTCACATAACATTCATCTAGTGCTGTCCATCAATGCCAATGCAGAAAGAAGTGTGCCCTTTATGTAACAATGCAGAAAGTATGTCAGGGTGATGGACAGGTGTGTTCAACTTTCAGGTTAGACCAAGACCAAGGTTCATGTACCATCATAGACCAAACAAGAAAACAAATGAATTCAATAATCTTAACCAAATGTGATAGTTATATAACCTTAACCATAGCCACCGTTTTGATAATCACATTCCCCTTATCTTTGTAATGTGTGGTTAGTGTAGAACTAAATCAGTTTTGCAGAATTGTACGATGTGAAGATTTTGACCGGCTGAATCATTTGTGTGACTATCGTCTTGTCTTTTTCTCAGCACCTGGCCATAGTGCTGAACAATTTGTAGCTACGCTGCCAGTAAAATGTGTGTGAAAGGTTTAGTTGGTCATTTTTCTGCACAAAGGCAGTTGTGAGATGGGCTAAATGCTTGGTTGCAGCATAATACAGTGGAAGATGGTTGTGTATTGTTGTTGGTGCAATGAGTGTACGTTGCTGCAGAGGACATAAAGTAAATGAACATTACCACAATATCTTGCTACCGTCTTTCAACCATGATGCTAGTTACCTTGCAAAGCATCATACTATTTGACCCACATCAATTGACACTAATAACACACTGGACTGGCGAAGTGGTCAAAATACAGTAGTAGTGCCCATTCAGGGAGAAAATGTGATAAAGGTGCTTTTCTGGACAGCAGAAATGGGCCAGCTGTGTATCACCAAGAGCTACGATGATGTGCATCAACATCTGGCTGCATGTTTTGACAGTGTTAATAAATGTTTTCTTTTAATGTTTTAAACGTTTAATATATTGTGGTAAATGATAAATGGACTTTTCTGGTCTGCTGAGTCGACCACTCAAAGCTCTTCACACTCAACGTAACCGTTCACACACATTTCTACTCTGATGGCAGAGACTGCTATGAAAGGTGCCAACTGCTCATCAGGAGCGATACAGTGCTTCCTATCCCTTACCCTCTGAGCCACAGTCACGCATGTTGAGAAGTAGGAAAATGCTCAAAAAACAGTCAAAAGACATCTAGTTGAAATTAGACCATATTAAAGTATTAAATAAAACACAGAATTAGGTAGTTTTGGAGCTTCAGTATATCAGGTAATGACTACAACACATTTTTTGTCTTGAATACATGTAGGTCTTAACTTTTTGTCTACTGTAGATTCGCTCACAATGAAGAAGTTTTGTTAAGTCTCTGTAATTGTTATTATGAAGAGTGTGGTAGACCTGGTCTATGTGCTCTCTGAATTAGACCAGAAGTTCACAAAATTTTATTTGACTTTTTGGTATTGTGGTGATGGAAGAAGTTTCTGGAACATTTTTCATATTGTTTCCCCACAAAGATTCTAAAACCTTTCTTACATATGAAATATGGCATTCATAGAACTCACATACCTTGTATCTGTCTGACAATCGTTCCCCTCTCTCCACTACATGCACAGTCCTGATTTATGAATTAGGCCTTCAAATTAATTAAAGGAACCAATGCTTTCACATCTCTATGTGTCTCACGTAATGACATAATTGAAGATCCTGTCCACTCATTCTTTTTGATTAGACATTGAAAGAAAGTGTGCTAATTGAGTA
The DNA here is from genome assembly GCF_000972845.2 of Larimichthys crocea. Lineage (NCBI taxonomy): Eukaryota > Metazoa > Chordata > Actinopteri > Sciaenidae > Larimichthys > Larimichthys crocea. The sequence goes on from NC_040022.1 coordinate 19,951,675, forward strand.
CGTAGTATGTAGGAAAGACCTAAAATACAGCCACACTGAGTGGACATTGATCAATAAGCCATCTACATATAGATCAAAGTACAGTGATAAACTCGACCATACTTTTTCCTGCCACATCACTACAAATCAATTCCCCCTCACAAGGGCCGCTCATTATGCTGCCACAGCCGGGCTGTATAGTCTTGTTAGTACACAGCACTCCCTTGCTACCTTTATCTGGAGCGTTCTTCACACATAAGTAAATAAGTATATCATAAATAAGGGTTTTATGTAATCAACTGTAATTTGACATGTTTATTATACTGAATGATTAACATATGCATGTTATGATTAAGCTGTGCATGTTGACATTTTGTTTTACTGGTTTTAATCTATGTTGCAGGAGATCCAGCAGGTCATTTGTATTTCAGTGTTATCCATCTATCTAATCCAGCTTTATGGATTCCCTCGTTCTCCCGCGGGAGACTGAATGACTGTGAGTGTTATGAATGAACTGAGAAACTGGAAGTAAATAAAAGATGCGTGCATGTGTAACCCTGCAGTGGAGGGTGAATGCCCGTGGAGCTGAAATATGGAGCTGTCAGGTAGAGGCACAAAGCAGCAGAGAGAGGACACTGTGACCCGGCCGGGGATTGTGATGGGGATGTGGCTGCATCGTTTTTAACTGCCTTATGTCTAATATGTCGGTGCTTCTTTCCCAGTCTGAATTAAACTGCACCATGATCACTTTCTGGAATAAACATCCCCAATGTTTGAACAAATTGCACTCCATCAACGAGGAAACCCAAAGGATGCCTCAGTATCCACACTTTTTAATTGGTAAGTGAACTCTAGGAAGTGAAGTGCCACTGACTGCAACCCCCTACACCAAGTGGTGGCTTCTTCAAAGTGAATATAATAAGCTGTGCTCCTATATAGCAAATAAACCTTTAGTTGAACCTGTCACTTATGCATTGAGACTATAAAGTAACGTCCTCACATTCAACTTTCTCCTGTTCCCAAACTTCACCGTGTGCTGGCACACTGCCTAAAAATATCTGAGCAGAGCTAATGAGATTTGCCTATTTTAAGACCACTTGAGCTTTCTTTAAAATAATTCTGAAGACTGAAGCAGCAGTATTGTACGGCAGATTCTAAGAACAAAACATATGCTACAAGTGAAGGCAGAAATAGAGAAAGAGAAATATTACATTTACATACACATAGATTGTTTTGCTTGGGTTTTAAAATTACACTCATTTATTAGTTGTAATTGCTTTTTTTCATGTTTACTTTAAAATGAATAATAATGAATAATAAAAAGAAATAAGCTTACTCCTTTCATAGCCAGGAAATTGTTTAGCACATTACTGATTTAATTTCTTATCTGACCTAGGTCTCAGCTGAAAAAGCATAATTCCTAAGAAGTTGAACTGTTCCATACATTTTTCACCGATCTGTTTCATTTAAGAGGTGTATGAATAATATTCCTTAGATTCAGCCCATTCTGACAAGTATCTCAATGTAATTGCCAAATTAAAAGGAAAAATATAGTATACTTTGAATTCATTCAGATTTATGTTCTCCTCGTTAATTTCAGAAAAGGCTCTACTCAACTACTTATCAAGAGATGTGGCTTGATCACGACATTACAAAGAACCAAAAAATGTATTAGGTCACATCTTGGCTGTATGTTGACCAGTGATCAACAACAAGTCATTAAAAACTGCTGTGTTTAATGAGAATGTCATCATATGAAGCTTCACACATAGGAAGCTCATTTTCAAGTTAAGCATGCTCTGGGCCCATGGTTTATAGCACAAGCCAGTGCCTTGAAGGAATTTAATGGATGCTGAGCAGAGCAACTTAAGTGTGCTTAATACATCTCCTGATCAGAGTAATGGCTTAATCAATATATTGAACCACTGAAATCAGGTAATGAAACAGTCCTCTCCAGTTGAACCAGCAAAAGGATTAATCAACGCTGAGGTCAATGATAGCACTTTTTTGTGCGCTGCTTAGCATGATATACTGTGAATATCCATATGTTTCACTAGCTTTAAGCTCATGCATGTTTGCAGGTTGAATAATTACACTTTTGGGAGGCAATGAAATTCAGAAATCTAAATTGAGGGAAACGCGACAACTTATTTGTCCAGGTTGAGTTATTAGCAGTGCTGACTGGCCAATAGTGAAACAAAAGCACAATCATTGTTTGCGGGGTATATAGTACATGACCGTGTCGGCTATGTGAATGTGTAAAAAATGCATGCATGTGTGAGTGCCTGCGTGAGGAGTAGGTGGCAGAGGGGGGACACTGTGGCCAGGTGATAACAGCGATGAATGGCCCCGTCAAGTATCTAATGAAGCATTAGTGACAGACTGAGGGAGGACACTCTTCGCCTCCTCTACAGCCGACGCACTCTTTTCTATTTTTCATCCGGGCATGAGGAGGGACTGGTCTGAAGATAATAGGAGAAACAGTGGTGTAGAGAGCGATGTGGAGGAGATGCTTTTCATGAAATCTCACCTTAGGGCGTTGGAATGTCAGCTCAGCGAAAGCGTGAAAAATATGGCAAAAATGTGGCATCTCATTTATTACATTTGTTAGAGAGGAGCATTTGCTGAATATGCAAATTCAGGATATCTTTATGTATCAGGAACGGTGCTTTTGGGGGTCGCCTGCATGTAAGAATGGAGGTTATTTAAAAAGAGTGTGAGGATGTCACCAGCTGGTACAGCAGTAATACTGGAGATAAGTCCAGTGTGTGTGTGTGTGTGGGTGGGGAGGTGGGACGAGAGCGCAGATTTTCTCCGTTCATCCTCCTCCTTCATATGAAACAAGGCTTCTCACCTGCCCCTGTGATCCACACACTGCTTATATCATACAGTATAAAGCTCAACAAAGATTTTGCTTTTTACAACAACTGAAAATGTGTTCCATATCACAGAGAGGCGTAACGCAGCTATTAGTATTAGGAGCACCCTGTTTGGAACATCTCAGTATAAGACAGGGACTCAAACTATATTAGAAGACCGATCACCCGTTGCTGTAATATACAACATTATAGCTTCCAGAAAAAAAAGGCACAGATGATTCCACCAGATGGTCTACTATGCAATAAATTCCAGTCTCCTTTAAAAGCAGTGAAAAGTATTAGAACACAGACAGCACCCAACATGTGTATTTATTATTCTTGTCCATACGACACTGTAACGTATAGTGTGTATATAACCCTCTCTTGCGCATATGACGGTATATATTATGGTTTGTTTGTGGGGCAGATAGCATCTCTATAGAAATGCTTGTTTTTGTTATTTATAACTTTTTTAATGTATAAAAGATTTTATTGCTTCACTATGGTCATGGTTATTTCATATCTCAGTATAGTTACTGTATGCGATCTAAGATTTCTGTTTTTCTTTTATGTGAAGTCAAAGAGAATCATTTTTAAACATGTCAATGAATTATTAAATCTTGCTTGGAGTAGAATAAAACAAAAACAAAACAAAACAAAAAAAAACATTATAAACATTCCACACACATAAATTGAGGTATTGTTCACATTTCTTGCTTCTTATCTGAAGTCTAAAAACTGCATTTCCAATTCATCACCCATATTTCAGTAGTTAAGTGCTTTTTTTTTCTATCACACTCTCAGACAAAGGTAGAGCAGAATTATACATGAGCTTGTTCTTATATGCAAAAACTATTTCGCAGGCTCACAGATTGTGCCTTCTTCTTAAGTATAACTATATTCCCCTTTTGACCATTTAATGAAAGATATAATCATTATGAATCTTTATGACTGTGCGTGCTCATGATAAACACACACAGGTTACTTTAATCAATCTGATTAAACCTCACCTGTGTGGGAGTGCACAGCCTTTAAGAACATCAGAGTGTTATTTTTCATTATTCTCAGGTTTGTAGGTATTTCTTTTTTTACATCCCATGGAACAGCCCAACCCACAAATTATGACACATATCACTATACATATTAATCAAGGCTACCCTATGGACTTGTTGCACAGCAGATAATTTGACTTCTCAAATGAAAGAATAACACAGTTGGACTTAATAACAGTAATATCAGTAACAGCCCCATTACTGTAAGTGTCCCAGTAACAGACAGTGAGCAGGACCTCCCCTATAAGTGGAATATGTCTGCTGTGCAACCAGTCCATTTATGTTTCCTGGTGCTGCAATACAACAAACCAGATATCATTTCAGCTGCATAATGGCTCATACAACACATTTCAAAGTGTATCATCTATTTGAGTACTACAGACTAATGGCAGCATATTTGGAACCACATACAAATACATTACAGCTGCCACATCAAAACATGTCACTGCTTGTAACAAATACATGACTTATCTATACTGTATGATACAAAATATTGTATTCTTATAGTATGCTACATTTATTTTTCAAGCAACTCATTAACCCAGCAAGTAATAACCAGACAGCTACAAACAAACTAAGTTACTTATTGTTACTTTTATATTCAGGATTTTACAGATGTCCCTGGTGGCTTTTGTCCATGGTGCCATCTGTTCAGACCACACAAATATGATAATCACAAACACAACCAGCTTAATCCAGAGAACAAAGGAGGAAGATTAGAGAAATGTATCACATTAAACACCTGTGCAATAAACACACGCAGCCACACGGGGTAAGTTTGCCATGAGTAAAGCCACAGAGGAGCAGAGAGAGGAGGAGGAAGATGTATTAGAGTCACTACCTATCGGTTTATGAGGATGTAAACGATGGCAGCAACATGTCCAACAGCCATATTCCCAATCCCATCGGACAGTAATATTTTGGCATTGTATTTCTTGTCAACCAGTAGACTCCTCTCTACTTCTGCACTTGCTTTGACGTTGAAACACCTTGACAAGTGTGTGTGTAACTAACAAACAGCTGACATCTTGTCTTGTCCTGACCAATGACAGCTGCTGCACAGCGCAGCACTGCAGCATGAAACTGACACGTGATTGGTTAGAACTTAGGATGCTGCAAGCAGCCATTGTGACATTAACTCGTACTTTTAGAGAGTATTTGGCAACCAAACAGTGGAAAAACCAAAAGAAATAAAATTGTACATTTTTCACTGGCTGAAGTTAGGTAAAGGGATATTTGTCAGTACGAGTGTAGGCCTAGCTGCCAGCTGTACAATTCATACTGACCAGAATTGCCAAAATGTTCATCTTTAAGTGCACTATTGTTCAGTGTGATGCACAGTATCGATACTTAAAGAGAGGAAAAAAAGGCAAAACGACACATGGGCCAGAAAAGGTCACAGCATATAATAGGTGAAGACACAAATTTATACAAAAAGTTGGAATGAAATGCCACTTTTGTCACCTTTCAGAGCTCGGGGTGTCAGTTGTACTTTGGAGACGTTTCCTACCTTCCAAAATTCAATCCACATTAGTCTCAAAGACGTGACTGTGCTCCTCAGCACAAATGACCTTTGGATTGGTCAAAAAGTCAGAGGAAAGTGCAGACTTTGATGGTGCCAATGAAGGTCTTTTGCTGAGGGGCAGGTTTGAAGAAATAACAGATTTGAGGGACTTTGTTTGTGTCTTTGGTAAATCCACACAGACAGACTTGTTTTTGCTGACATAATCTTCTGCATCTACATGTAATTGATGTTACCTGGTTAACGGGGTGTTAACCTCTGACCTCATATGATCAGTACGATAGAGATCATGAAATGTTTTTTTCAAAGTCAAATCTGCATCCTATTTTTTTTACAAGTCTGTCTCTGTTGCTGTAGATGAGCAGATTCTTTTGGGAGAGAATGGAAAAAAGAACGATCTGTGCTTTGCTATCTTTTCTGACAACCTCCTCTTTTTCCCTCACCTCCTAAGCTTCTCCTCCAGAATGCAGAGCAGTCACTTGAAATGAGTAACGGCTAGCCGTATTCTGCCAGATCGACATGCGTTACCAAACTATCTATCAAGCTGGTGACAGCTCTCCGATGCTTTCTCCAGAGGAAGAGTATACGACACACACACACACACACACACGCACACACACGCACACACAAACTACAATCTCCCGCTCTTAAAATCTCCCATCAGCCATTTTGAGTTCCCTTACCCAGCATTACACTGGCAGAGTTGGGACTGAAGGAAGGATAGAGCTTTATAGGCAAACTGTAAAAACTGTTGATGTTGTTATACCAAGGAATCAAATGGGAGCTGCATTGTGCTCCCCATTTGTGATGATTGGAAAGAAATCAGTGTTTTCCTCTTGGTTGGCTCAGGATTGCCGGGTGTCTGCATACTCTGGCCGTCTATCCAATCCCCTTGTCAGGAACCGCACTACCTCTTTGGCTGCAGAGATACTTTTTCAAGAATGTAGACTATGTCAGGATTTCTAACTCACAGCCTTGCCAACTATTTTAGCAAGAGAGATATTTGACTCCTCCTGACTCTGATTTCTCTTTCTCTTTCTCTTCCTCGTAGATTTATTCACCAAAGTGCTGAACCCCTGCAGGCTTTCTTTTCATCATTCAATCTGTCCCCCAAGCATTTTCACCAATTTTAAGCCACAACCAAGTGTGACAAGTGAGAGGTATTTCAGTTCAATAGCCTACAATTGTGTGCTTTCTCATGCTCACACCCCTTTTAATTTCTCCTTTTATCCCTGTCTTTAAAGTATAATACATCATATATTCTGCTGCCCAGGGCCCTGAAGCTAGTGTTGGATCAGCCAACACCCACCACTGTGCTTTCCTAACCCTTGAATCATTCATGCAGTGTGGTGAGTCTCACCTACAAGGATATATTACAGGTGCTTGAGCGACACGGGAAGTCTCTCAAAGAGGTCACTGAGCATTAACTCAGTGGGAAAAAATGAATCATAATTTCTATTACCCATATTTCATGAGGCGGAAAAATATGCTGAACAGAAAAGAGGAAAAACAGATCTCACTTGCACATAATTGTTCCACATCATTATGCTCTCTACTTTGATGCAATTTTCAGCAAAAGACAATAAATATGTGAATTTAGAGAATGACACTTGGCAAAATTAACCCAGTTCAAGCTTTCAAACTTCATCAGCAAGATGGTGTTTGCTCATTTGTCATAGAGCAACTCTGTCTCCTAGAAACTGTATTTATATACTACTAATGCTTTTGAAGATACGTTTGGAGAAAGCGGTTTGATTACTGTTGATACATTTGTCAACAACATTCTCTCATCTCATTACATTGATAGAAAATGTAGCACTATGTTTCATACAAAACATCCATACATACATTTTCTATAACTGCTTATCCTTATCAGGATCGCGGGAGGCAAGAGGTGGGGTACACCCTGGACAGGTCAACTAATCAACCATATCATGGTCTTCAAGTTATAACACAAATGAGAAATCCAAAGAGTTAAGAGATCTAACTTCATGACAGCTGAGCAAGCTCCATGATTTGATAAAGCAGGATTTGGCTGAAACAGCTACCAGAGCCAAATCTGTCAACATTTCCAAGGTCATGAATGAACAATAAAGCATTTCAAATACTTTACCATAAATTGAGATGTTTATCAGAATAGGTCCAAATAGGAGTAGAACATTTTTTTGTACTGTATGCTCTATTTGTGTAAGGAAATGTCTTTATTGGACCTTTTACCCCCTAATTTTAAGGAAGCTAGGAGGCAGAGCAAATAGGTAGAAATTAATAGAGTCCTGGTGTGTGACCAATTTCTTCATGTCTTTAAGTTTTTTGACATGAAAAACAAAAGCAGTGCTACTTAAAAACCAAAGCAAGTAGTAGGGAAGTGGTGTGTCTCATATTTGTCATCTTAATTGACAACCAAAGGGAATAAAATTGTACCTTTTTTTATACCGGCGGAACAGTTAGGTAAAAGGACATTTGTCGTTCCTTTCAATTTTTCCCTCTGACTCATAATCAGTCTTGATATGAAACACTCAACTCTGTTGCAATTAAATAACGACAAAACGGGGGGGAACAAAGGTGTGATTGATGTTATTGTAAAACTTGCAACAACAAAACTTCAGACAAAAGCAAATTAAGAATTCATGTTGAGATGAATTATGTAGCTCCAGGAATTTTCTGATGTGTGTGGAAATTGCTTTTCGTTGCAGTAATATATAAATAAAAGTGTGGTGGAGAACACTTTTCACCCACAGTACTGTCCTCCTCAGTGTCTGTACATGGATGTTTCTTACTCCTGCCTTGTCCCGTGGCCTCTCATACGAGATCCTGGACTATATCATCATTAGTTGTGTTAATCAAAAATGGTCTCCAAGGAGCTGACTGTATTGTTTAAAGTAGCTTTTCTAGTCTTGCTTGAGTGAATGGGTTGATGTGTTACTCATCATTCCTATTTGAAAAAGGGGATGCCAAACAACACAGCTTTATTGTGCAATGTTGGTGGTGAATGATGTTTGTCTATTGTAATTCTCCCAGCTGCTGTTTTGCATTTTATCTCTGGTTTTGCAGTGTTTATTCAGCTTCTTAGTTTTGGCTCTTTTACCTTCGCCCTTTGCTTTGCCACAAGTACTGTATTCTTTTCTTCTTCTTGTTTGTCTGTTCAAACCAGATGGGTTTCTTTCTTTTCATGCTCTGCTGCATATTTCTGTATATTTCTTTTCATATTCTTCTGTCTTTCTTTCACATTTTGTTTGTGTTTAGTCTGCGTGGTTTGTCTCCTCATTTGGTTAGAGAAGCAACTTGCACGATGCAGTTAAAGAGCATTGGGAACTGTTACATCTGTTTGCTGTCGGGTTGGGTTTCCATAGTAAATAAATGGTGGCGTCTCTAGACACACCTCATTAAAGTTTGTCTCTTACAATCAGCCTCAGTCTTCTTATACTCTGTAGTCCTTTTAGCACAGAGAAAACACATTTAACTGTAGTCCCGATCAGTAAAGAATTGTATGTTCACATGTTACATCAACTGAGAAGCAGACTGAATACTTTGCCATCCTGTGGTCTAGCAGTCCAGCTGGGGACCTTTGATGCATTTCTCTCTCTGCCTCATTGTCCTCTTTTTACTGTCTGCAATAAAGACATAAAAATGCCCCAAAATACTTTAAAATAGTGTTCTTCAGGAGCTGTACTCCTTTTACTTCGATATAGTGAAGTCTGTAGGCCAGTTTAGATGATGAGTGACGCTGTGCTGTTACACTCACATATGATCTTTGTGGTGGAATATAGGTAAGCACATTTACTCAAGTACTGTACTTGAGTAGTATTACTAATGTTTTTTTATTTTTCAATTCTAGGTAGTGCTATATTTATCTCACAGGTTTAGTTAATATTAGTGATTTTGAGTTTGAATTTTGACTGATAAAGTGTTGCTTAATAGGTTGAGAAAATACATAGAGCTAAACAAACTACAATCCTGAATCCCAAAAAAATGGGATGCTGTGTAAAATGTAAATTTAGCCCAGAGGACACAACATTCATGATTTCAACATAAAATTTGAAATGTGGTACACTGTTCCACTTTCTGTCTGTTCATCTCAGATGAGCTCGGGCCCAGAGGAGTCGGCGGCATTTGTGAATGTCGTTGATGTATGACTTTCTATTTGCATGCCGGAGTCTTAACTTGCATTTGTGGATGCAGCAATGAACTGTGTTTACAGTTTTCCTTAACTTAAAAATTACTTAAAATAGCTCAATTCATCTGTGCTCACATCATAAATAATACATGTGTAAATCCAATGAATAGAACTGTTGTCATGGTTTTGGATTTTACGTTTGGTGCCTCCTGTTTTATTTTTTAATGCTCCTCTCTTCTCATGTCTTAATTCCTGCCTTTGCTGTTTCCCACCATTATTCATTTTCTGTTCTGCCCTGATTAGTTTCTACCTTTGTTTCATGGTCCTACACTCACTGTGTATTAAGTCTTTATGTTCCTTCTCTCAGTGTCAGTTTGTTGTTGTACCGTGTGTCAAGCATGCTAGTAGTGTCCTAAATCCTTGTATTTTCTTGTGTTTTACTTTGCTTTTTTGGACCTTGCCTTTTTATTTGCACTTTTTACCTGTTACGTGACAGATATGTTTGCCTGTTTGAAGGTATCCTCTGGTTTTGACCCCGTGTCTGCCTCACTACCCCCAAGCCTTTTCTTCTATGACCTTTTGTTAAATAAATCATTGAAGCACATAAGCTCTGACTCTAGCATGTAAATTTGGACCCTTTCTTTTTCTTCACTGCTTCAACACATTGGGACAATGATATAGTAAACATAGCTGCTCAACATTATCTTATAGTATCAGTACATAACTTATTTGTACACAAATAAATCTGCATTTGTACAGACCTTGCAGTACAGGCATAGTAGTGAGAGTCAATGTGCAGTATGAACCTATTTTAATAGGTCTATACAGCATATGAAACAGTAGGCAAGTATTACAGTTTATAAAAGAATTGTAATCAAAGAGAATAGAAGTAAAAAGTGGTACGGCCCTGCAGAGCAGAGATCAAGTTATTTTTGTTAAATCGTAGGATCAAATGTTGAGTTTAATGTGTGTATGTATGTTGTGGTGGTTTGCGGATCAGAAATTGTATTGAAGCAGAGCCACAGAGTAGCTACTTGAGCAGAATGATGGCTCACTGCTAAAACTTGCTGTGGTGATATATAGTCTCATAGAGGAACATTTTTGGAGCAGGTGGTTAGCAGGATGTGCAGGTTCAACAGTAACCTTTTCTCATCATTAGTTCACCCTGGTGACAGCTTGTTCTTTTTTTCCTCTAGTGAGCCTGTTCGGTTATCTGCAGGCTTTTTTAAAGGCCAGTTGCCTATTGCTCAGCTCAAACTTAGTTATAATGTAAATTGTGATTTTTTTTTTGCATTACTAAAATAAGTTGCACCATAATTCAAGTAACTAAATACAAAAACACTCTAAATAGTTACACATGGACAAGAGTAGATATAAATTATAAAATGTTTGTATTAGGTTGTATTATGTACATGTACAGTATACAACAACAAGTGATGATTTTAAATAAAAAATAAATAAATGTAAACAGTAAATATCATTTACAGTTATTCTATAGGTAATTTAATTAATTTGAACTCTTGCCTCTTTCATCTCTATTTATTTTCACAAAACTCTTTTCATGACTGGATGCACTCATGTGAACAGAGTAGGAAGAGAGGGAAGCATGGATTTTTAATCCGCTGGCGGTCCAGAGATGAAAAGTCATTGTGGGCTCCTGTTGACCCTCACATTCATCCCATTCTCTGTGAATTGCCTATATAATTTGTATTGTTCAAGCATCTATCAAATACAGTTCACACTGCAAACTACAAATGGCAGCTTTATCATCTGTATTTTGCCTTAAGGCTGAGAAACCAACCAGCACTCCTGTGCTGAAATGCTACATGCCTCCAAGATGGCTATGTGTTGTTTAGGTCATGCTAATTTAAGTAAACACACATTTATTTTGTAACATGTAAGCAAAATGTCAACATCTATCCATCCATCCATTGTGTTTATAGCAGGGTATAAAAGGTAGCCCTGATGTCCCTTAGTTGTTTTGGGGGGGACTTGAGACACTACCAGGCCAGCTTTAATATGCAATCCCTCTGTATTGAGGGTCTGTCCCATGGACTTTTTCTAGTTGGATGTGCCTAGGATACCTCCAGAGGGAGGCGTCCAGGTGGCATCTGGATTAGATGCCTTAACCACCTGACTGCTTTCAACACAGGGGAGCAATAATTCTTAATTGAATACTTCCTTCCAAAGGAAGACTTCATTTTGGCCACTTGTGCTTTCAATCTCATTCTTTTGGTGATTACCCAAACCCATTAACCATATATTTGGTTTGCAGCTTTGTTCAAGCAGTAAATCAAAGGCTTCACCTTCAGGCTCAGCTTCCTTCTCACCGCAACAGTTGACCTCATGCTCCATCCTCCATCTTGGAGGTGGTGATCTTTATCTCCACTGCTTCAAACTTGCAAAGCATCCCGGTGCGCACTGGAAGTGGTTAAACCATTTCATCAGGAAAAAGCAGAGATGCAATCCTGAGGCAACCATACCAGACCCTTTCCACAAAGCACACCATCAGATTTGCCTCGAGATTCTGTCCAAGAATATCACAAACCGAATTGGTAAAAAGGCACAACCCTGGAAGACCCAACACCCACTGAGAATATGCTTAACTTCTGACCAAAAATTCACGTATAAAGGTATTAAAAATAGATTTTGGTTAAACCATTTTCAACCTCAAAATTAGGGCCCCACCTTGAGACCCTACATATTTATAAACAATGTTGCAATGAACCACAGTACCAAACCAACCTGGGGACATCAAAAGCGGTCTGGGGCCATGGCTGCTGCCCACTTTTTCTATTTGATATTTCAGACTGAGTTCTGAGATAATCAAAGAGTTCTTGTAAGGGTTCCCAAAATCTTCAACTTAATCATCACGTGATGCCTCAGGATTGGTGGTCCTAGAGACCTGCCAGCGAATCAAGAAACTCTTTTAATTCCCCTCTACCTGATACTGAAGGAACCATCCTGATCCCTGTGACTGTAATATTCAAAAGTTAGAACTGCTCTTAAGACCTTATATTAGTTTTGAAACTTGTCTTTGTTCGGTGCAGGTTCTTTGGAGGATTTAGGAAACCCACAGAGAAAGCACAGCATGAGTGTGTTGAAAAACCGTCGAGCAGTTTTCTAATGCAGGGGTAGCTGCAGCAGTAAGAATGTGTCCTTGGAGACTTGGAGAGTGTGCTGGTCATATAGCCTGCATCCCAAATGCACCACTGTGAGTCTGACAGGTGAGACGTGAGATTAATCTTTTTACTCCCAAAGAAAGTCACTGAAGGCCGTGGTGACTGGCAGAGAGATCCAAGGTCACAGAGTTCTTTTAGATGTCAGAGGTGAGATGAGGTTTGGAATATAAAGTGAAAAATCAATTCTAAATAAACTTTGAACTGTGAGCCATTGTAAATATGCATTACAGATGATTTAACCGTGAAAGACAAAAGAGGTCAACAAACGTATCAGACCCCATCATATGTTAGTAGATTTTACCTGACCGTAGCAATGCCAGTCTACATTAAGAAATATACAAAGGGGGCAGCAGTGTGACACTGTGACAGTGATTACCGCTGTCACCTCATGTCTCAGTACAAAGATCTATCCTCAGATCCTGCTATACGGAGAGTTAGCCTGTCCCCTTTTTTCCCTAGAATTCATGTGTGCTTTTCTTCAACATCCTTCCAAGATGAAAATACATTTTGAAATTGCCCATAGGTATAAATGTGAGTGAAAGTGATAGTCTGTCTTCCTGCATTAGCTCAATGATGGACGTGTGATCTGTCCCGGGAATTAATTTAGCTTCATACCCATTGTGTGCTGAGGCTAAACCTTGTTCCCGAGGAGAAATAATACGTACAAAAAAATTAATGATTCTGAATGATTTTCTCTATAAATCATGTTTTACATAGATATATATTTTGTTTTTGTGATTTCTTTCTCCTGGGAGCATACCATCCAATGGTTTCACTTACTTTTTACTACTCTGTCATTTCCCAGTAATTTGGTGCCCCTCTTAGTCATTTGCTCTCGCTCTGACACTGCATGTAAATCACCCTGAGACTCCAAACTGCTGTTTTATGAATCACTGGCACAGCACCATTCAAAGCCCAGCTGAAATAAAACCTGAGAGGCAATCTGCGTCAAACAGCAAACTCACGTCAGATTGCCTGCCTAATGGCTGTGGTCTGTTAGACAAGGCATCTTTGAATATGTGAAGCTCAAAGATTCTGCAGCTGATGAGCACATGGGTGTCAGGAGGGAGGTGGTTTTCCGGGATTTATACGCCCGCTGCCTGGCAGATGAGGAGGCTGACACTGGGTGAGGACAACAGCATTGTTTTAGATGTCACAGCTGTTCACTAGTTCAAGGCGTGCATCACAATTCTTTCCACCTGGACAGACCTGCCTGGCATAAATAAAGAAAACAAACACCCATGTACATCCTTCGTTATGAGGGCCATACAATACATTATAAAATATACCATTAACAACAGTTATAAAATTCAGTTTATCATTACATATTGTGAGTGTATATTAATCTTAGCTTTAACAAGGTGCATTCAGGTACAAGGAACATTCAAAAAATAAATAAAACTCAGCTTCTTTACGTTCATGTCTTATTTCACTCATGGAGTCGCTTTGACAACTAACAAATGCCCCCTGACATTTTTTTGATCACACATAATGGACCTCTCTCTGTGTATTTATAGGCAGTAATTCAATCTTTGAGAATCGTCAGTCTGGCTTACAAGTTACAAGTTCTGAAATCTTAAGTTTTCAAAAGAGAACTTTTTAGCAGACAGTATCCTTTTTACACATCCAAAAAACAGAGCAACAAAATTATTCATTTGATTTCCCATTTCTGGACACTTTGTGGATGTAGGCCAAATTCTCCATTCTCCTTGTAGCTTTGTTTTTGGTCTCCACCAACTCCTGAAGGAAACATCTGGTTTTCTACGCTTTAGAGGAACAGCAGGCTTAGGTAATACTTCTCTGAGGTCGTCTCTACAAAGGGCTGATTCCACATTCAAGTCACCATGAAATTCATTTTTAAGAAGCTTTTTAGCTGCTTTGAGTCCATCCAACTCATTTAGTACAGCACTTTTTCACAAAATATCCAGCACATGCAGATGCTCGGATGTATTAGTTTTTTCTCATTTGCTCAATAGTCACTAGTAAAATGCATTTAAATCAGGTAAAGTATTCCCCTGTCACTTTAAGAGAGTGAAGTGGACAGACATTTCACCGCATAATTCATTATTGCGTTGAATCTTTCGGGACACCACCATTTAAAAGCTGACTGGACAATATGGATGCGACTGGCACATTGGCTTCACGTGTGGATTCAAGCAGCAGAAGCCGAGCTCAGGAGAAAACCAATAATCCTGTAAAGCGTAAAATTTGTTTATGCAGTGATTTCAATGTAATATCTACCCACTTGAGCATTTGATGACTGCATCATTTGCCATTTTGTCATGGTGACATGGGCCATTATGTCTATACATATACAGTTGACGTCAGTTTCATGTGCGAGTGTATGTGGACTTAACTCAGCCTATTACTACTGTTTCTTTTATCTTTACAATATTACTTTATGAGGAGTAAAGAGAGGTGGTAAACCTCTGAGGTAGATCCTAAAATTAGATTCTTTTTTCCCCTCAGGCTATACATGAATGCTACATCAGTATTTTCATTGTTGTGCCACCCTGGCACCTTCAGGGCCAGATCCAATCCTTATGTGTACTCATTTAATTCAAGTCAGGCCAAGATGTTAAGTGCATTATCATAAAAATGTGTCTTTGGATGGTATAGAATAAAGACAATTTTGGATAAGAGCAATCTAAATTAATAAATGTTCATAGATTATTAAACAAAACCATTAAAGGGATACACCACCAAATTTACAAATGAAGTTAAGTTTACTGGTTACAAGGTGTACGTATCAGTCTGTGTATAATGTGTCTATAGTGGCTCTGGAGGAGCTTTCCATGTACAGTAGATAAAGCTTAGGACCTTGTCTTTTCCATGAAGTTTCAAACCTTGAATGTACAATACACTAAGGTGAAATTGCTTTATTCAGTTATGTGTTGTGCTCATGGACTATAATAAATATCAGTTTCTGTTAAATGAAGCCTTCAAAAGGCGAGTCTGTACCATAGGTGCAGGGACTGATGGGACTTGTACTCCTCTCCAATAAATGACATTGTTGGGCACCCCACGTTGATTTGCTGTTAGGTTGGTTTTGTAGTTATTGACATGCATAAAAAGTCCCCAAAATGTGGGAAATAAAATATCTAATACTCAAATTTTCTTTGAGAAAACAACCCAAGACCTACACTGGGCTCTGCTGTGTAAAGTATGACCTATTTGTGGCCTCTCTTTTAGAGAAATCCTCCAAAGTGAAAATTTTAAGGTTTCTGGTGGTAATGACATTTCAATTTGATGATTTCAACATTCTCACAAACTCACAGTATCCACTTTCTTTGAAATGTAGGAGTGACAACAAAGCTTGTTCCATCATCCATGGATGACGCTTCGGATGGTAGGTTATAGTATAATATGAAAGTATAAATTGTATAAAGTATAAATGAAATTAGAGAGCAGAAGAAGAACTTTACCTAACAAGGGAGCTGTGCTATCTGAATCATGTTTGGCTGAACTCAGACAAATCTTTAGTTAGACAAATTATTGTTTCCTTGCATTCATCGTTTAAAACCCCAAATCCGTGTCAGTGTGTTTGCTCATGTCAGTAACAACTTCTGAGCCCTACTGGGATACACATGTATAACACACTTGTTTAAAACAATAAAAAGGCAGATATTAAATGTCCTCAGAAGTGGCGTTCTTTGAAATGTCCATCCAGAGATTAAAATATATACAATAATCCAACACTGCAATGCTGTATTTTAACCTTTTCAAACTATGGGTTGTAATCAGATGCTATGATGATATTTAAAAATATCATGCATACATTATATTTTCCCTTTTGCATTTTAACATTAAGACACTGTAAATACAAACATGGAAAGAAAAAATATACTCTAAGACGTTGAGTTTTTGATTATAATATTCACAGAGGAGCTCAAAAAAATCTGCGACCTCTTTGGTTCCACAAACGAATGGCTGGACTTGTTCTGTATTCCTTACTCCGGTTTGCCTGACATATCAAGACAGTTAGAAGAAGCACACTCTGAGTGTTTTAATGAGTGTGGATGCTCAAGATATTTTTAAGGTTAGTTGATGGAAGGGCATAAAAATCAATATGTGGTCGATAAATTTCCCCCAGGTGGTGCGGTGGAGTGCTGCTCATCAAGTAACTAACAACCACAGGGCCTGAATGAATACCACAGAATTACTTTAAGAAAACGAGTGCTCATTCAGCTGCACGTGCTGCCCAAAGGGTGGACCAGTAATGACTACATGGAGGGAAAGCGTGGACAGCACTCGATCTCTGGCCTGCGGGCTTCTAGAAGTGGAGGTGAATGAGATGCTGTGTGAGTCAAATGAAGATCAAAGAAGTGAACTTCAAATTTGGCAGCTGCCAAGGCTTAATGCTGTATTTGGAAGAATCAGCATGTGATTCACTTGCTGCTACACAAAAATGGCAGTCAGTTTGGATCATTTGTGAGACCTTCAACAGTTTAATTTACTTACTGCCTCTTTTTCAAGAGAATAGCCCCTCACTGTTTCTCTCTCTTTTACTGACTCTTTCTCACTCTCCCTCCCTTCTTTCCTGTCCTGTCCAGTCTGTACTGGAAAGAAGAAAACCCATCAAGAAGATATCAAGATAAACATAAAAGTATTCTGAGGTTGACAAGAAAATAAGAGTCATCCATCAAAGGGCTTGGCTACTTACACAGCATGTCAGAGAAACCCTTGGGTTTTCAACACACTGCCCGACTCTCTTAAATTCAGGACACTGAACCGGATCAACACGCCAGATGGCAGGACAACAGGCCCAAGAGACAGGCGATAAAACTACTCAATGGTGTCTTGTTTTTTTTTGTTTTTTGTTTTTTTGTTAATATAGCTGGTCAGTTTGGAGAGTGTCACACCTTTTCAGAGAGAGAGAGAGAGAGAGAGAGGAGGAAAAAGTCTTCATTTTCATATCAGACCTCTCTAATCTGCATCATCCTTCTTCCTCTAGGTTTCCCTCTGACATATCTGACGTCAGAGCTTGACATTGTTTAAAACCATCAGCCTAATGATCCATTTCACTTGCACAGGTGACTGAAAATTTGTGAGCCACATCATTCCTTGTCGGTTCTTTTGTCACAGATAAGCTAATGTTTATACAGTTTTGTCCTCCCTAATGTATACCACCATCCTGATAAATGCCACACGAATGAAACCTTGACTTAATCTCACTTTTCACCTGGTTATAAATCATTCTTCACAATGGGTACAGCTACTATGCGGTTCACACTGTTGCATCATGGTCACTGGACACATCTAATGGTATTGGACATTAAAAAACACAACTGTACAATTCAAGGGCACTGACACAATGCAGTATATTACCTGTGTGATATGAAGTATGGATTAAAGAAGCATGGCTTTGCCCTGAGCATCTCAAAGTCACATTTATTAATCATTAGCTTCAAGTCAATACCTCATGATGAAGAAGTGTTAAGTCCGTCACTGTGGACAAGATGTAGCTTGAGTAAACAGTGTCAGAACTTTAGTTCCTGATTAAATCCAATATTAGAAAGAGCAGGTGAAGTGAAGCACAGTTTCTGTTGCTACTGCACTGAGTTGCTGTCTTCTGGCTCCACAGGAGTAGTTTTATTTTCATCAGGCTGTCTCCAGCTCCCAGAAAACAAATTACATTTGGCTGTGAATTATCTCTAAATGAATTATTTTAGTGTTGACTTTGTCTAGCAGGGGGAAAAAAGAGAAAAAAGCTTTTAAACTAAGTTTGAGAGTTTGTGTACTGAGCAGATTTGAATATATTGCATAATAAAAATAATATAAAAATCCCATGTCATTTTGTGAGGAAATTAAACTGCACATTGACTAATATTCATACTATTTAAGCATAATAAAGCACAGGAATGGTGAGAAAATTAATGTTTCTTAAGCATAATAAAGCACAGGAATGGTGAGAAAATTAATGTTTCTAACGTCTTAAGGGGAAAATAAGACTGAACGTCTACATGCATGCTGCACAGCAGTGCTTGAATGCTAAATGCTAACATCAGCACATGTTTCCTGTTTTATTTTGTAATTCTCTCCTCTCCTTGTGTCTGTAAATTTACGTCCTGCTGTTGTTACATTTCCCACCAGTTTTGATCGTTGATTAGTTTTCACGTTTCTTGTGTTCACTTGCGTACTGTATGTAGTCCATGTGTTTCTTGGTTCGTGTCAGGTTGTCTGCATCCATTTTCCAGTCTGTGCATTCTGTCTTTATGCTTGCCTCTGTGTTTCTGTTCTATTGTTCTTTGTCGGACTTTTGCCTTGGGGCTTTTTTTCATGGATTGTTGGATAAAGTTTGCTTTGTACCTGTTCCTCAGCTGCATTTTGTCATTTTTATGTCATCCTGCCTGTCGTCTAAGTTAGTAAAGTTACCCTTTGTTTACTCAACCTACCTGTCTGCATTTGGATCCACTTTCTGAATAAAACCATAGCAGTTATCAATACATTTTACTTTGACCCAAAAATATCAATCTGCTTTTGGCACTAGAGAACGCCAAGGGACCACCATAGACAGTATAATACACTAGCTGAGAATTCTGAACATCTGTATAGACATATGAAAACACTGTTGGTTCTAGAGGGGATCACCAAAATCAATAGGATTCATCCTCTAGGAATATTGAATATCTGTGGCAAATATTTTAACAATCTATTCAGTAGCTGAGAATATATTTCACTCTGAACGACAAACAGGACATTTCAGGAGATCATTAGCAGGATTTATTCCCTGATTGCCTGTAGAAAATTTTATCACAGTATGTCCAAAAATTGTTGAGACTCTTCAGTCTGGGCAAAAGTTCTGGACCATCCAACAGAGCCAAGTCACTAGACTAACTAAGAACAAGGCAGCTTCCTGTCCAGATTAACTCATTAATACAGTCATTGTTTTCTACACAGTCAGTTTTCTAAGTAATCAGAGGTGTTTTGTGACATATTTGTCTTGATTCATATGCACTCCCATTAAAAGAGAAGATATATGGAAATACTCAACCAATGTACTTATTTACTTACCTACACAGTGCTTAACTGAGTGTACTCAGTTACATTCCACCACTGACTATGACAAATTTAAGGACAAACATAACAACAAATGCAGGCCATGAAGGGTCACTGTGTGGTTTGATGAGTATGGAAATGATGTGAATAATGTACGCTCCACCAGCATCATCAAAACACTATATGAGAGAATACAGTATATTTCAGAAGAACGAGCTGAGAAGAAGGAGAACTGAAGCTGTTCTGGAGACCTGTAGAGGCCCAACAACTAATATATTATATAATGTTTTGCCTTAGATGCCTGAGATGATCGACATTATTCATCTTTAAGAACAAAAGAGTTCTTGTTTATGATTTCACTGCAAGAATTGCAAAGACTGAGTAGGATCCAACTGGAGAGCCTGGAGAGTCACCGGAGGGAGATCTGCAGGATGTCAGTAAATATTAAATGAATGTTTTAATACTGATATTAGTGACAATGATGCTGGCGTTTTAGGCTGAATGTACACAAGCTACAGTTGTAAGTATTACCTTGGCAGCAGAAACTTGTTGGTGCAGGTACAAACAAGTTCACCATGGTACCATGGCTCAGGAACAATAAATGAAACCACGATGCAGAAAAATGTAATAACTAAATCTCTAAAAAGGTTTTTGGATTTCCTGGAAAAGGTTGGAAAGGGTCATTAAGTCTTAGTATAAGCTAACAGTATGTCAGCATTTATTCTAATACCTCTAAGGAAAACCCTTGCATGACATTTATTTCTTTGGTATCTCTGATATTCATTTCTATTCCTCTCTGGGGCAAAGTGTAAGACATTGCGCAGAATAAAGGTTTATGAGAAGTGCAACAAAAGACTGCTTCTCTAATTGGACTGCAAATTTTGTGACAGACAGGTCAGGATAATGAGCCCAAAGAAAAAGAATAGACAGAGCGAAGCTGTTTGAATCGAGACTCTTTGGCAGTGGACAAAAGGCTTCTGCCACGGTCTTGGCAGAAAAACACACAGTCATCTTTTGACCTCCAATCTGTTCTACTTCTCTCTACTGCATGGTGCTCCTCGCGTCTCACCAGTTCATACACACTTAAAGTTATGTCAGGTCAAAACGATAGTAGATAAGTCACATGGCATTGTAACACAGCCTGAGCTCTGATGATAATGAAGGTGACACTGAGCAGCAATCCTGCTACCGGTCATGTGAAGATAACCTGGCTTGTTGCCACATTTGCAAAGCACATTGCACAGGCCTGAGCCTTAAAGCATTTACACAGGGTTCACTGGCTGAATGCATTCTTGAGTGTAGCTCAGACACGGCACCCACTTCAATCATACATGACTTTTTAACATGTTAACAATATGCATGCAATGTGTTTTTAGAGTGTTGTCAACATGTTGTTAAACCTTTGATTTTTCAGATGTTAACAAGTTTATAATGTATTGACAACACATTACATGCATCCATCCATCCATCCATCCATCCATCCATCCATCCATCCATCCATCCATCCATCCATCCATCCATCCATTATCTGTAACCGCTTGTCCTCAGCCTATGATTTCAGACATCAACTTCACATAATTATGAGTCACTTGGCCACTTATCCAGTTCCAACAGGTACAATAGTTCCCATAAGTTCACCTTGGAAAAACAAACACATTCATTGACATTCTAGCTTTAACACCATTGATCAAACTTTAGTTTTCTATCATTGAAGACAAATGTGTGGGTAAAATGTTACAGCAGTGGTGCTCACTCAATGCTACATTAGGTTACAGATCATTTTATGTGTCTTTGGAAAAAGTTTCAATTTAATTCAGGGTTATGACCAGCAGAGAGCACGTTATGACTAATAATGCAGTTTGTGAAAACCTAAACAGACCTGTTTTGTTCAGAGATTATTCACTCATCAGACCTAATGAGTTTATATTATCCATTTTGATGGAATTTAAGACTTTAACAGTCGAGAATGAGTGCTTGTAATGAGGTCAGTTACTAATTTGATTTGGCTTTCCTGACAGCGGATAGTGCCAAAGTCTTAGGCCACCCTGAAAATTCTAAAACCATTTACCTTATAATTAAGTGTGTAGCCAATTAGTTGAAACACTTTCTAACATTGAAGTAAACACAAAGGTAGAAAGAAAACAGCCTGCTTATTATTTATTTGTAGAATCACACACATAGTTTCTATCTGCAATACCTGGACATAGCCATGCAGGATAATATACGCTGTCAATTGTGTATTACAGTGCCACATTGATCACATCAACAGGATTATCATTATAACAGCCAGAACTCCCTTTATGTGCCTTTGTATGCTGGTTTAGCAATGTGACAGACTTGAAATGGCTTACTGATGGGACTGACTCTCCCTGAAGAAAATGCTTTAATTAAAACACAGTCAGGATTGTGTTTGAATGTTTTGTTTCATTCAATATATTAATATTAATTTAACTATGGGATTTTATCTCCCTCCCAAAGCACCTCATTATTTTACTATTTCATCATGATGAATAGTAGTCTTGTATGCCCCCTGTTATAACCCTGTCATAATCCTGAATTTAATTAAAATGCACAAAAAATTGTCCATGTTGTTTTAAAACAGATCATTAATATGATCTGTATCCTTAACTGGCCTTGAGTGAGTACAACTGTTGTAACTTATGATAGAAAACTAGTTTAGTAGAAGGGTTGATGAATGGTGTTAAAGCGAGAACATCCATCAATGTGTTTATTTCATAAAATGGCAGCAGTGGTGCAAAAGAAGGCAATTTTATCTTGACAAAGGTATACAGAAATGATTTAACCCTACTGCTCATCAGCCAATTAGAACCTATTACACTTACCTGTTCGAACTGGACAAACAACCAAGTGGCTCAAAAATATGTGAAATTAAGTTGAGTTGTTTAATGTGTTGATAGCACGTTGTCAGTGTGACATGGATACATGCGACAAATCAACACGCATGTTGTTGTCAACATGTTGTCATCATGTTAAAAATCATGTATATTTGAAGTGGCTGGCTCACCATAGATCAGCTCACTTTAGTCCTCCAATCCTCCAACTACACCGTGATGATCCTGAAACCACAGCAAGGACCCACTGCACCATTCATCACTGCCAGGTTTTAGGCTACAACCCATTAGTTAGGAGCTGTTTGTCCTTCCACACCAAGGCTTACCAGTGAGAACAACACAAGCAGTGGACTATAGTAGTCAAACTGCTGTGCTTGAGGGTACACGACTTGCAAACAATGGTACAAAAAGGTGCAGAGGTAGAGAGACACTTTCCTTATTTCAATTCTGGTCAAATGGATGCTCCTAAGTCCTCCTCACTGTTATGGAATTTTCTGTCCTGAGGTTACAGAAGGTCACGTGTGGGCCTTGAGGTCCTCTGCAGTATTAATTGTTTGGCTTTGATTGGGAACAGTAGGTGCCAGCCTACCCTCTGTGGTGGCCAGGGTCGAAGAGACCTATTGCTGCCTTCCTTCTAGTATTTGTGGTGTTATCTTGGGGTTTAAAGTCTGACCACCAGCATGAGTTGGGCAGAATGTGAGACCGACTCAGGCACTTCTGATGTACTTTGAGAGTGTCTCTAATTCTCCTTGGCCAAGTGTCAATACATATTACAGTATAACACATCAGAGGCTTCTGAACACTTTCTTCCCTCCTGACCTCACCATTGACCATTGATTTCAGCAATTTCTCCACAACACTCACAATATAAACTATACACATTGTTGGCACGCCAGCATCCAGATCACATGCTGCCAACAGAAACAATTGATTATCGGGCAAGCCATGCATTCATGTGTAATTAAGTATCCAACATAATTAGTTAAGAGACAGGTCAGAATTAATCAGGGCCAATTAATCAACAAAAGAGTTTTGGGCATGTAAGGTTGCCCAGGTTTGCTTCTTGTAAGGTTTTCTATCTATTTTGCTGTAGACAGGAAAAATCTGGCATAGAAAGAATGAAGATATACAGCTTCTATTAGCTGCTGTGATTTGAGGTAATACATCAAAAAAAAAAGTGTTACATTTTGAATGAAGAGGGGTCAAAGGTGGCATTGTGTAACTAAAGTGATCATTAAATGAGGTGGAAGCTGCACTTCTTTTTCTTCTCCGCGCTTTGAAGCAGTCATCCGAGTCGCCCGGAAAAGGAGTAGTGGGGGGGGCTACAGCACCTTCACCTCTACTCTTTTCTCCATAATTAATTATCTTTTGTAAATTGGGTGTAAAATGGTGCTTGAAACCGAAACAATGTGTTTGGGATTTTCCTGTCTGTCTACACGAGGAATGTTGAGGTCTGTCAACTCTAATTGTGCCGATTAAAACAAACCTAACCAATTATAATGAGTAGAATGACTCTGACACCAAAAACTAATTTGCTGCCATTGTCTCGTGCAGTCCTGACACATGAAGCAAACATATACATTCAACTAATCTAAATGTGCGCTTCAATGAGAAATTGTTTCTATCATAGCAGCTGTGTGTCCTGTTCCCAGGCATCGCATACAGTGTAAGTGACTGATTACCCATGATGCATTGCTTACCAACTAATACACTTCAAGTTCAATCATCAGAAAGATAAATCCCAGGATGTCACCCGAAGTGAGGGACGTTTAATAAATCATTTGTGCATGTCTATCAATGCATGGCCATAAAACATGTGCCATGTGTAATAAAGTCTGATGACCATGACGATAATTTACATTAAACTACTTTT
Source organism: Larimichthys crocea (assembly GCF_000972845.2). Classification (NCBI taxonomy): domain Eukaryota; kingdom Metazoa; phylum Chordata; class Actinopteri; family Sciaenidae; genus Larimichthys; species Larimichthys crocea. Next base: position 19,976,106 of record NC_040022.1, read on the forward strand.
TTAGTCCCTCAGTGTGTGTCAGATTTCAGCATCTATGCATCTTCACATTTCACGCTATAGTGAGCGTATTCTCACCGCGTTACCTTGCCATCAGACAGCCATTTCCCCTGGCACTACCTGTCTTAACCATAGAATTTACGTATTTCCACGGCTAAGCCAATTCCTATACCTGAGGATTTAACACTAACACTGAGGCAGCCTGGCTAACAAGCTAATGAGCTAAGATTCACTAACAGCAGCTACAGTTTATTTGACTGTCCATCAGGTAACTCTGTAAATCAGTGAGAGTTGATGCAGAGCAGCAGGAAGACATCAGAGGGAAAACAAGAAAACATTTTCCTCATAAAATATCATCCACTTTCAAGTGAAAGAGCTGATTATATATGACTTAGTGTCGTAAAGCGCTACATACATCTCACGGGTGAGTGTGCCTGGAACACAAAGTTACATACAAAGGATGAAAACAAGCATACAGGGCGCAGTGGGAATGACAGAGACACCGTTTGCCAGATTGCATGTCAGTGTAGCATTGACATGATTTAAGGTCTGTCATTCTATGCTAGAAAAGTTACAAAATGGAGCTTTAAATAGATTTTTCTTTTTCTGGTTGACCTTGGCTTTTTTCTGCTGACCCTGTCCACAGCAGTGCTTTGCTCCACTACCATGCCAGGAATTAAATAATGACTGCTGTATACTGTAGGCAATACACTGACATTACATAAGTACCTTAAACAACCCCATTATTATGTGAAATGAATGCCTGGGATCACATGTTAATATGTGACAAATCAACATGTTTAACATGTAAAAACATGTTAACATGTTAAAAACTCATATATAATGTTTAATAATGTGTATAACTGGCTGGCTTGCTATAGATCAGTTTAGCCCTCTGATGATGTGATGATCCTAAAACCACAGCGAGGACCCACAGCACCATTCATAACTGAATGTTATCTACTGTAGGCAATACACTGACTATGCATAAGTACCTAATACAACCCGAACTATCCTTTTAATCACTGCAGTTACTTTCCGTGTAAACAACAAATGTGTGTCTTCACCAATACATCACAAACGGATACTTTTGTTAACCTTACTTTATCTGAATGTCAGACTGCTTGGGATTGGATGTGGCAGTGTGCCAGGACAGATTCAGGACAACCAAGAATGTGTCAGTTCAGGTTGCTCTCTTTCTGGGTAGGGCTGAAGGACAACAGCTGCACTTTGTAAAACATGTTAATATCTACTTTCCTGTGCAGTGCATGGAATACTTGATACTGGCAGGATTGAGAAATATTTGGAGATATTTGGAAATAAAAGACTAACTGTTGCTGTGCATACATTAGCCTGGACCCCTGACTCCAGTATTTGAGCTACAAAATGAGACTACAATGAAGTCCACATGTGAATGGGAGATTGCTACCTTGAAAATACACTGATGGACTCTGCATTATATGTTCATATTGGCTCTATAGCTTCTATTCACACACTTTACAGTGCATGCAGGCAGTTTTATCCAATAAACGATTAGACTAGATCTTCAAAATCTAAGCCTTTAACCTCTGATACTATAATTATAGAACAAACACCTTATGCTGCATGCACCATCTAAGCCTATTATTCTCGGACAACTTGTTTTTTTCTCTTTACTGTTCTAGGTGCCCTATAGTTATAATATTTTAATCCAGGATTGAAGTCAAAAGCATCACCCAGAGATCTAATCCATGCATGCATCCTTATTACCTACTCAGACATGTTGCTTTTGACAGCCGACTTTCCCATGTAGCATAAATATTTATTTTCAAGGTATTGAAATGATGTACATTTGGCTGAAAGACACATCGGTGGCCTCGGTGCAATTAAAGCCAAGCGCAGCTCGGATTGTCTTCCATGGACAGCCACTGACAGGATTAGATATAATGAGGACCTGTAGGGACATGTAAGAGCAGTGGACAGAGTAATTCATTCCTCACAATGATGCCCTTTTTATTTATTCAACGCCACAGTGTTGAGGCTGAGGAGATGAGCCATATAAAGAACGAAGTGTCTCAGGCAGGATGCAAAGACACTGTTTAGCCTGTCTTTTCGCTGTTGTACAAATCCTGTGACTTAGCTATTCGTTTTCTCGTGTTGTTTTCAATTTGTAACTCAGTGTGTTTGGGGCTATATTCAATACTTTAGGGGAAGATTGTGAGTGAATGCTGCATTTAAGAAGATAGTATATTTTTTGCACACGCTGCTGTCCATATATCAGAGGCATCTATTTTGCTCCCCAACTCCTTTCTGGTACTAGGCAATTCTTTATGTGTTGCATGTACACTCTGAAGCCAGTTGGTAGATTTAGAAGAGCATCCATTCTGTGTTTTTACCTTGAAATCTTGATTCCATTTCTTTGTGTTTGTCACCTGAGAAGAATACAGATTTAAAACAGGCTGCCATTGGTTGCTGGGCCAGATTTACAGCGTTACCTACACTCACTGGCTTTGACAGGGACATTGATGTTTTGTTGCCGTTACTGGAGAATTTTGCATTTTGGAAAGGAAATTCCTATTCAGCTGTTTCCAGGTAGCTGGCCTCTCAGTCTTCAGTTCAACTCGCATTATGGGCTTGATGTAGTGGACAACAGAGAGGCATCAGCTAAACGTGAGAAAATGGAAAAGGAAAGCAAACCTAAACAAAAGGGACTGCCACCATCCCCCTCCTCTTCTTCTTCTTCACCTCCCATCACATGTGCACATTTGTTCTGCAGAGCTCCAGCTCAGGGCGGGATCAATACTTAATTTAGTTGAGCATTCAGTCATCTTTAAGATTACAAACTTCATTTGATCACTGTATCATTACAGCAATGTGACTTCTTGCATCCTGAATTACTCTCACAGAAAACAGATTTTCCAAGTTTAATTTTGATGTTTTTCTCACCATCTTTATCTCTGTCTGACACGACAGAGAAAATATTCTCAATCATGTTGCTGGTATTTCACCGTTGTCAGGTATCTTTGTAAAAGGAACGAATGGATGCCAAGGAATATAACACTTGGCTGCAGTATTGACACTATTATAAAATCAGCAAAATAAACACCATAAATCCAGGCTGGTATAACAAGTCTTTTATATCTTTATGCCAGCACTGCTGCTCTGCATTGTACAAGCAAGCCAGATACACAGCAAACATTTTACTTTGTAGGGCAGAAATGCTTATAAAACAGCAGTACACTCATTTATCAATAAAATAATCAATAATAATAAATAAAATAAAATATCCATACAGAGACAGTTCTGTCAGTCACAGACTTCTTTTTCTTTTTAATATTGCCATAAAGCTTCCTTTACATTCACTGAGCTCCATTTTGTCCAGTCATGCTGATGCTGAAGGTCAGAGGTCAGGGAGTGTTTCAAAAGTAGCTCCACACTGTGATAAGTGTTTTGTTGTTCTGTGCGTCTTGCAATCAAATTGGCCCCATCAGGCTATTGTCGTGCAATAATTGTAATTTGTAATTTGGCACCAGGACTACACACTCTGAGTAAGACCGCTGGTGTGGCAGCTTCACAGATGCATCATAATGAATCAGCATTTAATGTTGTTTTGTCAAATGATCAAAAACCACCCACTCACCAAAAACACAAGCTTGAGGGATAATTATTTAGTCCTTTTCTTTCTATTTCCATCTGCAGCCTCAGTACAGCCTCACTCAAATACAAATCACAAAGTGACATGTTTGCCAGCAGGGCCAATAGTTCTAATAGTTGGGTGCACTGTGTCATCAGTACAGCCTACACTGCTGCAACGTGCTGGCTCACCAACCAGATGCCAAATTTTGAGGTGAGGTATTTTCCCTTAGTAGTTTTCATTTCTAGAAATATATTTGTGTATTACAAACAAGGCGGGGAGAAAAAGATGAAAAGGAAGTTAAAGGGCTATGCTACGTCAGCTAACATTTGATCAGAGGTAAAGATGGAGGACAAAAGAACTTTCCTGAAGAAGCAGAAAGGCAGAGGGGAGCTGTTCAAGAGCCGTAAAGTCAGAACTTTTGATTTAAACAAGCCTTCCATTGATTAGTCCATCTTTTATGTTTGATGATTTTTCATTTCTAAAATCCATTAAAGCGCATTGAACTGCATTGAATGCTGAAGCCAAAGCACATGGAACATTTAGGGGTGGCTGTAGGACTTCAATCATCCTAGACGGTTCACTGGAAATCACACTACCGTCAAAGTGGGAGGAAATCTGCTGATTGGACTGCACATTGCACAACTCATTGATATTTATTTATGTGATGACATAAAGACTGAACAAAATATGAAAAATCTTTTTTGAAGACATTTGCAACATCACGTATATAAACACAAAGTTGTCTGGGATTAAAGGGAGACTTTTGAAAAAAAAAAACACAATCTTCCTCTTACAATTGAAAGGTTGAAATTACAAGCAATAAAAGACTCTCAATGCCGAACCCTCTTAGTTACGGTTGCTACACCTGCCAAGCTTCCAATCTCACCATCTTTTGAAACAATGGATCTGTAAGATCCTTTAGACAGCTGAAATGAAGCAGATTTTATTAGCTGCAGTTGGGTAGTGAATCAATGTAACATTATCTCCAGTTAATTTAATGTTTTCAGTTGACTCCTTTTATAGCCAGAATCTTATAATAAGATAAAAAAAAGAAAAGTGTATCTATATAACTGTAGCATTACTTTAGGAGAGTCTGAAATAATGTTTTGTGCAACTGGAATTAAGTCATTGTGAATAAACATTCCTTGAGTGATGATGAGGTATGAACTATAAAGTCAGAGTGACTTGATCATTTGTGAATGGTGAGTAACGGGACCTCATGATACCTCATGATGATTAGTTATGAATGAATTAAATGAATCACGAGTCATGCATTAGTTAAGCATTAACTTGAAGGATCAGTGTGTAGTTAATTTAGTGGTTGATGACTGCAACCCTCCCATCAGTCTCTCCTGCCTGGTGTAAAGGAGAAACTATGGTGGGCTGCTGTACAAACATGGTATGGAAGAGGACCAGCAGTATCTGTAGATGTAAGAGGCTCATTCTAAGGTAACAAAAACATAAAGATTTTTATTTCAGGTCATACACTAATGAAAAGATAGTTGTATGTATTATATTCCATTTCTGTCATATTCTGTAAATGGAGAAGTGGATAGGAGACAAGATAGAGAAATCTTACACACTGGACCTTTAAATATGGCGACTGACATACATGATATTATCCATAAGAACCGAATCTAAACATGCATATAAAACTGAATGAATATTTATTATATTTATCTACTGTATACTGTATGCTCCACAGTGGATGTGCTAGTCATGAACAACGCTAACCTATAGCTGCACAAACTAATGCAGGTAATTAATGATGGCAGTAATTCAAACCTTTACTCTTGTGATTTGTCTTGTTATAGCCAGATCTCCACACTTCACGAGCAGGAGGTCCGGCTCAATTCATTATCATTCTAGTATAAGTTTGTATATCTTTAAACCAAACACAGTCATCTTGTTGACTGAACTGGATGCCCACATTTACACTCAGCAAAAATATAAACTAAATACTTTGGTTTTGGCTGCCATTTTCCCCCTTTTGCAAGTCAATCCATCCACCTGACAGATGTGGCATGTCAAGATGCAGATTAAACAGCATGATTATTGCACATGTGTGCCTTGGACTGGTTACAATAAAAGACCAGTCTAAAACACAATGCCACAGATGTCACTGTTTTGAGTGAACATGTTATTGGCATGCTAACTCAGAATATCCAACAAAGCTGTTTCCTGTTCACTTCACTACTGTAAACCATCTCCAACATTGTTTTAGAGAATGTTGCAGTGCATCCAACTGTTCTTATGACTGCAAATCACGTGTTTCCACACCAGCCCAGCACCTCCACATCCAGCACATCCAGAACAACCACCCAGACAGCTGATGCAACATCCGGCTTACGCAAACCAAAACATTTCTGCACAACCTGTCAGAAACCATCTCAGGCCCCATGGAGGCAGTGGGGTTATAGAATGGGAAGGCATCAGCTGCAGACAATGAACACAAGCGCGTTTTATTGATGCCATTTCGTCCCATTGTTATGCCATTCATCTGCTGCCATCACCTCATGTTACAGCATGATAATGCATAGCTCCATGTTGCAAGGATCTGTACACAATAGACATTTTGACATGTCATAGTGGAAAAGGAAACTCGCAGGTGTATTAATGATAACTGTGTTCCCCTAAGGGAGGTCCTCTCATTGTGTGTACTGGCACAATGTCACTCTTACTGGGAACTTAATGGAACAGAGCTGTTGTTACTGTTATAATGTCAACTGGTGTTTTTCCTGCTGTGACAGGGGAGAATGTCTGCTGTGAAACCAGTCCAGTCCTAGAAGCTGAAAACATCCCAGTCCAAACATGTCACCCATTCAGCACGTTTAGATGATCTGGATCAGTTTGTGTAGCAACCAATAATGTAATAAAGTCCAATAATGTAAAAAAGCCAATAACATGATAACATGCCAAAAATGTAATAATTTATTACATTAATATCAATAATTAATTTATTTATTACGTTATTGGTGTAGCATTAAAATAATCGTTATCCGATAATGTAATAATACATAAATAGGACTGTATTTCTTGGAAATAAAAGATTTTGCAGTTTTTGTGCAGGTTGCTCATCGAAAATAGATATAGTGGATGGCATAGTCGTCACATTAATTCATCAAGGGTACGCACTATGCAGCACTCTCTCTCTTTAATTATGATTGTAAAAGCCAGTTTGAGAATTATTTGTTGTACAAAACATTATTTAGACCATTGTTTATTTGTTTAGATATGTAAATTCATAATTTCACGTATGGGGGAATATTATTTAATTCATTACTGTGAAGTGTATATAGTAGTTAGATCACTCAGTGGAATGTGCTAGATTTCAGGAAGAGATCATTGATCACGTGACCTACATGTGTTTGCTCAGAGTTAGATGAAAAAGTCTTATCAGTCTAGTTATTACATTACTGGCATGTTATTACATTATTGGCTTTATTACATTCAAAATGGCCAAAATGATTACGTTATCGGCAGGTATTACATTATTGGTCGACAGTGTTTTTTAGTTCCAGCTCAAATCCTGCAACTTTGTGCAACCATCGAAGTAAGCCAACATTTACAAAGGCCTCAGTCAACAACTCTATGTGAAGGAGATGTGTTGCACTGCACCAGACGGCAGGTCACAGCAGATGCTGACTGGGTTTCTTCTACCAGAAAAATGCATGTCTCTAGCCCTGTTTGAAATAGCAACAGTTCAGTGCCTGATAAATGCCTTATTGTGACGAGTCCAAGGCACACCTGCGTAAAAATCATTATGTTTATTCATCGTCTTAATATGTCACTCCTGTCAGCTAGCAAAGAATAAGTCCTCATTAACATGGATTTCAAAAAAATTTCAGAGAAATATACCTTTTGTGTGCGCAGATGAAGTACCATTACTCTGAAACACTAGTGGCCACAGTGCTCCCTGTTCACACTTTAAAGTAGAAGAGGACCCTCCGGTGAGGCAGCAAACTCTTGGCTGTTGAAGTACTTAATTATCCTTCTCCCAAAATAAAATCTTCCTTAGTCACACTAATCAACTTGGAGCTCCATGAGCCATACAAATGTGCTGTAACTATTTGAAACAATAGCGGTCTTGTCGTGGCAATTATCCCTGAGCTAATTTGTCATTGTTCTCAGAAGGCTAATAGGTCCGGTCTAATGCTGTTCCAAGTTTTCTGAGAACTGTCCAGTTATTTATTGTTATGAAGCAATAACATTTACAGTCCAGCTGTGGAGTACAATGCTGTGGTATTTTGGTATTCTGATGCAGCCCCGCGGAGTATTGTCAGCTCAGGACTTTAAAAGGACTAAAAAGGAAAATTTCTTAGCCTGAGGTGGAATTACATTATTGGTCTTCACTAGGTATTGGATGTGTCAGTGCTTATTGAAAATAAGCTTTACAGTGCATCTGATGCTTTCAATCCCTTTTAATAATAGATTCTTCTTTTAATGTTACCCTACTGATGTATAAGAAAATATGTAAATGTCAATATGAAGACTGGCTTATACCCATCTAATCATTTCACATGTCCCAAATGAAATAATTGGTTGGCCCCACCTGCCTGTCTACAGTAACTACGTGTGCTCATTGCACATGAAAATCTAAATTTCTGACATGACCTGTTCTGTGCTTCTTGATGCAGCTAGTCGTGGCATCTGTCAGAAATAATAATCATCCACTTCCTGTGGAGTTACAAACATGTCTGTCTAGAATGGGTGAGAACATCCACAGTGGCTGTGGTGCAGCCAGAACACATCACTTAAGTAAGAGCTGGGTTACCTTAAAGACTGCATATACGCCACAGTTTCTCCTACATGCTCGGAAAGGGAGAGTAAGGTGAGTGGGATTCAGTTGGTTACATTCTGCAGGCTAACCACTAGATGCCACTAAATCCTGCACACTGGACCTTTAAATATTAAAACAGTTCAGATAATGGAGACCCAAATTCTTTGTCAGTCAGGCAGCTTGAGTTACATCCTTATGTTATAATTTGTATATTTTGACACACTGGACCATGAATCCTTCAGTGTGAGTGAGGTTATAATAGCAGTGATTTAGATATACAGTAATTAGAGAACCTCCTGAGATCACCCAGATTTATTGTCCAGATCTGTCTGGTTTGATAAAATATTCAACCATTTTTTTCATGCCAAAGAACATAAGAATTAAAAAAAAAAAAAGAAATACTTCAATACAGGCACACTTTGATTTTCTGTTTAGAAACCTTTATGATTTTTAGTCTACCCTCAGGCCACTGTTCGTTGTGTTTTTAATTTCATCTCTGGATGCACGTCAGGCAGTAATTTGCCCATGGATATGTGTTCAATTGACTCTTGGATCAAAGCAGCCCATGAGGAGCTTGTTTTCTGTTGGACTTCATCAGTATGTCTGACCACTGACTAACAGCACTCCCCTGTGGTGAGTTTCTATTGTTGCAGTTTCTGACAGTCATAATGAGATTGACAAGACTCACAGTTGAACCATTCATGAATTTCTATATGTGTCTATGTGCATCTTTAATTCATACTTGCATCACATGTATCCTCTATCTTGCATGCAACCAGCACTAAAGCAAATGTATAAATAAGCATGTATCATCAATGTATCAGGTTATATTTATCTGATTGACAGGTAGAAAAATCCACTGCTACTTTAAATTGCACACCAGCTCTGCTTTGCAGCAGATCTGTCTTATTATCTTACGACGTCTTCATCTTGCAACAGAATGATTCTGTGCAGCCGTGGTTGGGGGCAAAAAGTCACCAACTCTCAAAAATAACTGGATGTTTTTATGTATTCTGTGTGCAAGTCATAAGCCATCAATGTTTAGATAGACATATTTCAGAACTCCCCGGGCTGGAAAACATAGATTAGTCTGGGAAATAAATGAAACCAAATAAAAGATGCATACAAACACTTGCAGAAAGGCAATTCCAGCTGAGTGTGTTTGTTGTCATTTTTAGATGCTTAACTGCCACAGAGATGATGAGTTGAATAGTTTATGGGTTTCTATTAGCATGTGACAAATATCTCACATTAAACACACTAAAACAGGTATGAGGCATGCATTTCTGTCTTTCATCATCAGCTGCTGAAACCTGGTTTGTATCTGTTTCTCTCTAAAAGTACATATTCCTGACTAACTACATTCATACATAATAACATTCGTTTGAAGTCTTGCTTCTAGACACCTGATAAATGAGAGTCTGAAGGAAGAACTGAATGTTTGGTATTGGGTAGGTAGCATACAGTTGGTCTGTAGAGTTTTTTTTAAATTTTGGATGGTAAAATCAAAACAATTTACTAAAAGACACTAAAAAGCTCCATATAGCTAAGGAGAACTGCACTGAGTCAGACGACAATTCTTTGTGGTAATCACCAATGACAGTATAAAGAATGGACAGTGTATGCGTGACGTCACTCAAAGGTTTCTGAAGAGCGCTTTGAAGCTCGAAATCTGCAGCTCTGGCTACCGCCATGTTGGTGTGATGCCTCTTCCGCCAACCGGCTAATCTTAAAATCTGCAAAGATGCGGATCATCAGCAGAACTGAGGTGGGCTGAATGACACCTGGGTGCTCAAACAAGCCACCTGTAACGGCACTCATCTCAGTCAGTCAAAGCAGCCATGCTGTTAATTATGCATAAGTTTAATCCCTTAATTTAATTTGAACAAGTGAGTTCAGACTCGGTACAGTTGTCATGGATGGGGAAATTAGCTAGAGACCAAAACTGTTTTTTGTACCAGGCTGTAAACATGTTTATTTCTGCTGTGAAGTTGAATATTTTATTATAGGGACTTATGGAGACTGACATGTTTTGTAGCCTCAAGTGGCTGTTTAAGGAACTGCAGTTTTTGACACTTGAGCATTGGCTTCACCTCACAGCCACAAAGGCTGCCGCTTGTCCACCACTAAAGGTGATCCCTTTCACATACAAGTAGTCATGTTGTCTATAGATAATATAAAAATATTGATTATACCGGCTTTAAAGAGTCATAAATAATTAATAATTCAGCACCTTTAATAATGGCGGTATTCTCAAGAAACAGAAAAGTGACTTCTTTTTTTTTACCCATGCCTGACACATATCACAGCCCAGGTGGCCTTTTTTCAGTGGACTTGAGGTATTCAATCATAAGATATGATTCATAGCTCACCGGCATATGCCAACCCCCACCTGCAACCATCAATTCACAAGTTTTACCAGTCTAATGTAGAAATTATCAAAGGTACAATGTGTACTAAAATCTTCACAGCTACATCTAGAGACCCTGGATAGTGACACATGTCCCAGGCTCACCACACATGTCTCAATGACAGTCTGACCGATGTGAGCTTTTAAAGGCACTGCACATCAGGTCTCTCATTTATCAAAAGTTTTACAAAGTCAACCCTCCTTCAATGTTGAGCTCAGTTTGAGGGGAGATTGGTCACTTTAATGTAACCCCCCCCTGGCAGGGACGATGGCAGGAGGAGTAAGAGAGTGTCCATGTTGGGGGTGTAAATGGTCAGTGGAAGGGTGAGCAAGATTACAAGGACAGAGGGGCCGATTGAAAAACAAGGAGAAAAGGGTGAGATGAGGAGAAAAAGCCAGGAGATGGGGAGCAGCGGTGAATAAAGAAACAGGGCTAATGGCTGAGCCTACAGCTGGATCACTTGGATCAGGGGAACCCATAAATAAACATGTGACAGTGATTAATATAGCATGGCAGGTCATCAGCACAGTTACCCATGTCCTCCAAGGACACTGCTGGCAAAGAAGGCCATTGGACAGTCTCACACACCTTGACTGATGAGCGGCTGATTGAGGTTCAGCATGTGAGGAGACGTCAATCGTCAAATGAACAAACTGAAAACAGAGAGCACACGAAGATGACCTTTAACCTGCGCTGTACGAAGTGAACAGTGCTGGATCGAAGGCAGGAGCGATGGGATCTATCAATCAGACTGGTGTGGAGACATATTGACTGTTATATAAGGTGGCAGTAATCAAGCCTATCAGGGTTTAAGGAGTGATGAAGTGCAATGTTTCTGAGCTGCCTCATGGGCATAATGAGCAATATCTTGTAGTACCTATAATAGAATTTTTTTTTATTCCTGTTGGAAAAATAGTCCAACCTGGTGATATAAAATGATGAAACAGGTTGGTAAAAGTGAAAAATGATGGCAGTGCACTTGCACTGGTAGTAACATTCTACACTTTTGCCATATAATACAGAGTAACTGGTGAAGTTTTGTCTATACCAATGTAGAAACATAAATCTTTTCTCAATCTTGTGAACTGAGGTTCTCGGGCACCACGATGGACTTAATGTGGTTACTATTATAATGATGCGTTGCTGGGAGAACTAGTAAATTCCAGGAAGATAGAAAGAAAGTGGTGGCCCTGAAGGCACAGTCGTAGAGACTAGTCTAGTCTTCTAAAGGCATTTCTAATCTAGTGGAAATGCAGAACCAATTAATTCATAGTCAATTTTGGCACAATATGACTAACCACATTCAATTCTGTGAGAACATCCTAAGAGAGTCCCTTGAAGCATTTCTCAATGTGGAAAAAATTAATTCTGAGATTTAGGACTGAAAATAATCAGTTTGCTTCTTTTTTTCACATGTAATTATAGAAGATATTGTGCCATATGCATGGGTAGCCAGGGGTAACAAGGATTTCGAGGGCATTCAGGGAGAGGTAGCAAACAAAACCACAATAGCTCTCAGGAGAGAGGGCACAAATGTAATACAAATGCATTACAGCATTCGAACAATCGTGCAGAAGAGACAATAATTAGTACAATTTCAGGAAAAGGATGGACCAATCACAGAGCCTGCATGGGCCTGACAGACCCCCCTGTGTCAGCTAATGTTTACTGGACATGGACATCTGCTTAAGGAAGCTCCTCTACAAAGCTACCAGCAAATCCTGCTTTCATCCACTTTCCACTGTTCAGGAATGACAGAGTTGTGATAGCTACCTAAGACCAGTACCATGATGGTAAACTGGCTGTGACATCAGTGATGCAGAAGCTACAAGTCTGGTTGCAGACCTATGCAGAAATACACTGTGTCACTGCTGGAAATGGTCAAAAAGGCACAAAAGAAAACACTATTTGGAACAACTGACTCCTCCTCAGTCTGAGGCACTATGCCAGCACATAATCATTTTGTTTGGCAGTCGGATAAAGATAAATAATTGCGATAAATAAAGTCTTTATCATCTCAGGTGAGTCCAATCCTAAAACTAATGGGTCTGTCCTGAGTCGTGGATCACATAATGAAACAGAGATTTTAATTGTGTTTACTCCTATGCGAGTGATGAGACTGTAATAGAAAGCGGAGATGTTGCAGATTGGTTTGTAATGAGAGCAGCTCACTGCAGTCTCTGGAGTTGCGTGCCCTCTGATAATACTGTGTATGAGGACAAATGATGCAGCTCAGGTAGACACATTAGGTAATCTCTGCACAAAGAGCTGCTGATGCATCAACTAGAAAAAGTCTCAGGTGTTGTGCTGTGATTAAATGATAACAAATGAAATGAAGATTTTTTTAATATACAATAAGCAGTTTAGAAGAGTATAAAAAAAGATTAATTGGCTTAAGTATGGAACGGTGTTTCTTTGTTGGCTGTGGAGCTCTAAGCTTTCCCCCGGCAATGCAACAATTACTGAGGCTCCACGAGTGACTTAGTAAAAACGCTCATGCTCACTCTTGCAGTTCATTGAAACTGAAAAGAAAAGCAAAAGAGGGACTGAGACAAATTGAACATTTTTAACACACCTAACCACTAAATCTCAGATGCAGTCTGCAGAGTGTTGAAGTAGTGATGTAAAAAAGTTTAGTTACCTTGTCTTCATCTAGTCGATATCTCAGAACCTTCATCCATTCTGTGATCTCAAAGATTTCTGCCAGTAATATGATAGCAGGGTCACAGCAGCACCATCAGGTCCAAGATTTAGGTGGTTCTATATACAGAATATGGCAGAGATATTTGTATTAATGCATAATCACGTTTGTTGACAAAACCTAACCACTGAGACATTTTCCAAACAGCTTTTTTAGTTAAATTCGCCACTGAGCAGCTTCCATAGAAATGAATGGAGCCACACCTTCATCACTACTTGCAGTTTTCTTTATCATCAATGGTGATGACCACTAACACACTAGCTAGCTGGAACAAAGTAGCACTACTCACCTCCTCGGTGACAGTAGCTCCCTGAGCTTCTTTCTTTCTCTGTACTCAGTTCTTTATTTTCCCTGCTGTATTTTGTTCTCAAGTTTCATTCCATTAAATGTTCTCAATACACTGAAAACCCTTGTCAATAATGACACCCCTGAGCATTGAACTGCAGTCAGCATCCTGTTGCTCGTGCTTACACCCAATAGGCAAGAATAAACATCATCAAATTACAATCAATTATTGTATCAATACAATCAATCAATACAATTATTTAGCATAATGTTACATTAGCCAAGACACAGCCAGCTTAGCTTGTAGATAACAATTAGTTATACACCTTTGTTTTGTCCTGTTACATAATTTATTCTTGGCTTAAATCAATATGTATTACGTTGGCTGTTCAAGTTATTTGGTAAGGTATAAGTATGTTAAGTAACATTACAGTGAACGAGCCAGCTGCAACCCTATTTTCCTGGAAAACTTGCCGAGTCATTTACATTTAAATCAGTCCAGAGGCTCCAGTCCAAAGAAGGGCTAGGTTAGGTAATTAAGTAAAGTAATTAAAGTGATGTTAAATGCCTCACAATCTTAGATATGGAATCTCTAAATAAAGAGTTTTGTTGAAGATGGAAAACTGGCAAATAGTCACACAGTTTACTCTATTTGAGGGGTGTCGTTTGGCTCGGTTGGTGGGGCTTAGTCCTTGACGCGGCGGCCCAAGGTTTGAATCCGACCTGTGGCTCTTTCCCGCGTGTCATTCCCCATTTCTCTCTCCCTACATTCCTGTCACTCTTCAAGCTGTCTCTGTCAAATAAAGCTTAAAAAACTGTTTGAAAAACAGCCCCCTTGTAGATTGTCTCTTAGAGAGCTGATTTATTCTTTAAATATAATCGGCTCTGTATGCATCTTGGTCAAAATTGCTTAATGACCAAACTGATCTTTACTTAAGTGTTTATCTGCTCATGCAAAAGAATAATTACATTGGACAATGCTGTAGTCCGATTTTCTTAACTCTAAGACATAAAAGCACAAGCTTTGAAAAAAAGGTCTGCTACTGAAAAAAAAAAAATAATAATATAATAGTGTACGTTTTACTCATCTGAGACAGTTTGCCAAGTGTTCTATGGGAGTGCCAACTGATCTATGGGAGTAACGAAGCAGAAGGCTCCAAAGCTGTGGAGCTGTGGAGCTGTGCAAGCAAGAAAAAAGCTGCTGAGGTGTTCTAATGAAAAGGCCAAGGGTTCAATGTCATCCTAGATACACCACTGTGGTGAAATACTCTGACATTTTGAACTTTTTCATTTAACAGTTTTTTTTATCATGCTTTTGTCTCGTCAATCAGCAGCTCTGTTTTATTATCATTCATCTTTTGCACGCCTGTGTGTGTGTGTGTTGGCTCGAGGACTGGCCTAGAATATAACACAGGTCAATTCAATTCTGATTTTATCCAACTTTTCTCCGTTTGTTAAAGATACATTTTAAATGGGACATGTGCGGTAATAGCTTTTTAATCTGATAAGAGCTGAGAGAGCAAAAATGCATATGTAAGCAGAACCAGACTCAAGGTTAGATTGCTCATTGTCACCATCTTGTGGTCAGAAATGGAGCCACACTTCCTTTGACACTCAGCATTAATGTTATAAATGTGTCTTGCGCTGCTCCAAAACAAGGAAAAACCGCAGGGACACCTACACCTCATGAATTATTGACAAAGTGCATGGTCTGATCCCATCGCACATTATATTTCCCAAAGCTATCAGCCTAACCCTCTTCCAGCTGCATAATTACTCACTTTAATTTAGCAAAATTACAAAATGCATAATTCAAATCAGGAAACATACCGGAAGATATATAGCGCACGCATATACTTCATCAAAGTGTAGAGCAGTTAAGCAGTTAGTAAAAGTCGAGCAAAAGGTGTGGTATAATATTTTATTCTCATATTTTATGGAATACAAAGCCCCCAACCCCCCCACCCCTCCAACCCCAAAAAAAGTGTGCACATCAGATGTGGTGGAAACTATTCAGGACGAGGAAAAAGAACAGGCAAGAGACAAAGGAAGTTGCTTAATGAGCGTAGAAGTGTACGACTGCAGTTTAATGTGATGTTCATATAAAAAGTATACCCTCTCAGTGTGAATGAACTTTTTAAAAAAGTAGCCAGATCTGGCTAGTCAGTTGATAAAAGGGCTGCAGCCACGACAGCTGTCAACAAAAATGAATAAAACAAACAAAAACAAAAAAAACACGGGTTTCTTTTTTGTTTTGTTTTTTGAAAAAATAAATCGTCTTTCCATTTTATCATTTCCAATATGACGACAAGGACGTAATGAACCGTGTGCAACAATAATTTAGCTTTACATGACCGTAGATTTGAGTCACTTTTCTTTTACTCTCTTGCTAAGCTGCACAAAAAGGAATGAAATATTTCCAAAATGGGAGAGAAACAAAAATGTTGACAATCATACAAAAAAAAAAAAAAAAAAAAAAAGGGGGGATAAGAAAGCGGCCAGCAGGGCTACAAATGAATTTAACCTCATATGTACTAACAGCCAACCTAGGTCCAATAATGTAGGCTTTTCCTCAAAATGGCTCTGAAACATCTGGTGTGTTTCACTCAACTTCCCAGTGAATTTGTACCACTGGAACCACGATGCAGATTCCCACCAACTGGGACGAAACGACTGAAGCACATTGAAGTATTTTCAGAAGGTCTTCGCTAATCTCATGACATGTAAAACCAACCAGCTTGAAGACACACTGGAATGGCAAAAAACCACTGACAAGTATAGTGAATAAAAAAGAACATTAGTAACATCACTGCCATTTAATCCATACATTTCATGACAAAGTCCGTTCGAGAAGAGTTCACACTCCACCCTCTCAGAACTATGTCACACCGATTATTATGAAATGGTTTGTTTTAGTTGATTTTTTTCCCCAAGAATGAAGAATTGTAATCTTTTCCTGACCACTACACATCAAAAAGCACACCAGAAAACAAGTTAACCCAATACAATACACACAATCCAAGGTTCACAGTCCGAAAAGGTGCTGTTTGAAAAAAAGAGCCTCAGGTCCTCTATGTCCACTGTGTTAAAGTGTCCGAGTCGGTGAACTGACAGTTTCACCTTTCAGCAAGAGCAATTCATGTGGTGGACACTGGAAAAACTATTTTTTATTTTTTTTTTAAAGGAAAAGAAAAAAAAAAAAAAGACAGGATGTTCAGGATGATGGAGCTTCACCTTGTCAGCTTCTGTCTTATTTGTCTTCTAACAGTTTTTCTCTGTTGCTCTAGTAGGGAGAATAAACAGGCCGTGGCAGGCTTGCTGTCCATGTCTATTCCTCTTCCGCAATTGTTTTAATCCATCCATCCTGGTCCTTTCTTCTCTGGTCAGCTCCTCACACCATGTAGGAGTTCTGGTTCTTCAGCTTGTCCAGCTCTTTGCTCTGCTGCCTCAGAAACAGGATTCTGTAGCAGAGAAGAAAAAGACGTCAATGTGTTGCTGTGAAAATCTTCGTCTGTTACTGTGAATCTCTCTGTAAACGTAACATTCGCCTCACCTCTGTTCCCTCAGCGTGGCTTGAATTTCACACACTCTGACCAGGGAGCGAAGGTTTTTCATCTCTGTGCAGATCTCAGACATGTACAAGCTGCCCATGTTGTGGATGTCCTCACGCAACCGAGCCGCCTGGTGGAAAGGGTACGAGTGCTCGCTGTGAGTTCAACATGCTTCAACCAACGTCAAGGATCAACATGAGCTTCCTGATTCTGAACTAAACCAAACAAAGTTAAGCTGAAGGTTTACTCTTGACCTTGTTATTGGATGTTTCACAGAAAGATTACAATCATGAGGAGCGCTTACATGGTTTTTCTAAAGCTTTCAACTACAACTAATGGCTTACATCTGCAGATGAAGTTACTCAGTTGTCAAGGAGACAATTCAGCTATTATGGTTTATTGGAACCTTGGAGAAAGAGTTGTTGTTTAGCCGCTAGTGACAGATGTAGTTAAAAGCAGCCTTTGACATTCTGAACATCACAATCCCGGATCGTGGCTCCGTCTCTGCGTTCACACACATCTCCGTACAGAAGTTGTACCCATTGCTCAGCAAAAAATAATAATTATTATAAATACATTTCTCCTCATTCTCACTGACATCTGCTCACAAACTCAATGGCTTCCACTGCACATCAGTGGAAGCCATGTTTACTTTCAAACAATGTGCCGCTGCTCTTCTAGACTGGATCTGAACAGTAGCTCCAAAATGAGAGCTGTGGTTTGCAGTGCTAATATAGCGTAAAAGTCTGTTTGTCCTTGCAGCCTCCTCAGTAGTCAACACACTCTCGGCTTTCGTAGCTCCATAATGATGGTGTGACTAAAACAACTATTAAGCAGCAGTAACATATAAAACATCGCTGTGGTGGACAGTACCTGTTTCTCAGTGTTCTCTGAAGGCCATCCTTGGATATGTCTGATGAGGTTCTCATCAAAATGAGCTGCCAGGGTGGGGGTGAAGGAGCCAGGGGTGTCGGCCTGGGTTTGGCTGTTACTGCTGGAGGAGACGTGGGGCAACGCAGCACCAGGTACGTTTGATCCCGCGCACAGAATCTCCTGGCTGGTGGAGCGAGACAACTGATTAACTGTCTGTAGTCGGTGTGAAAGCCAAGAGCATTTTCCCTATTAGGCAGAGACACTGCGGATCATCCCTGTCTGTAACACTTATTTCAAACCACTTATCATCATCTCAGAATAACTCAAACACTGCTCGACATATTTTTGACAGAAAGCGGGTGAATAACGACCTTCCATGGTGGATTTCAGCACTTAAGTGCCATGATGAGCCCAAGTTGTGCATCAAAAAAGTAACATACATCTAATCCAGGGAACTGCTTCATTAGAAGTGGCAAAAGTGTCGCTGCTTTAAAACTTAAGACAACTCGTAGACAATACACAGCGCTCGCTGTAGAAGCTTCGTTTGGAACTGCCTCCAAAGAACTATCAAACAAATTTGTAATTCAGGTGGACTGTCTCTGTGTGGATTTTAATTTGTTTGCCTTCTTCCAAGCAATCCATCATCACAAACAAAACGGTGTGTTCGAGTGATACCCGATTGTTTCTACCTTCTCTGCTGGAGAGTTCTGGGGTCCTCTGGACGCTTCTCTGCGGTCTGAGACAGGGGGACTGATCCTTGTTTACCTGAAGACATACTGCCCTGAAGAGGCAAGAACAGACGGCGAGAGGGGAATGAAAACAAAAGCGGAGAAAGAAAAAGATGTTGAAGCAAGTGGAGAAGAAACAGGAAGATTGGTTGAGTCACAAGCGAGGGGAAATACTAGTCCATTCATTGTATTGGACTTTTCTGTTTTGTTTGGTTTTTTTGGTTACTTTTGGAGACTCACCCTTGTTTGTGAGGATGTGATGCTGCCAGAGTGCACGCCCAGAATGGATTTCTGGTTGCTCTGTGGTGTGCCGTTGCGTGGTGAGACGTACGGCCGCGGTGATGATGCATCCGACGTCAGGGAGACGGGCGACTGACTAGAGTGCTGGGCTGAAACAGGAAGACGTAGATTCAGTACGAGGGTGTAAGACGACCATTACAATGTTTTTCCTTTTGTGTAAATCATCTTCTACAAACAATGTTACCCTTGTCTTGTTTTTCTACATTTTTTACAGTGTTAACTTACATAAAATGTTAAATTTCATTGACTGAAGGTCAGTGGCAACAAATTGAATCTTACGCTCCACTTAAAAAAAAACCTGATGGGTGTCGACAGGGAGAGCAGGGTCAATTCAAAGAAAACAGGAAATTAGTTTGTGTAGCAGATGGTGATATACAGCGAGGAGGCCGTACCTTGGTTGGAGTGCTGAGCAGCTGAGAGCAGAGCAGTGACGTTGAAAGCGGGTCCAGCAGTGAGGAGCTTATGAAGCACAGACCGCAAGGAAGCTTGGGTGACAGCAGCTGCCAAGACTGGAGGGAGGAAAGAGGAAACACACACATACATATACACAAGTGAGTGAGCAAGGACACATAACAGGTGAGTGCACAAACACGCATGGTTAAGGTTCAGAAAACACAGTTAAGATAAGAGAAGATTAATCTTTTCACCAGCCACAGGTGCCGGTTCATGTAAAAGTCATTTTACCCGCAAACAGCTGGAGGGAGGAGGGGAGGGGGGGGTCAAACAACAACAAGCGCACATGTGTGTCAGGTTCACATGAGATAGCGAGAAATTCATCCAACGCCCCGATTAGGAAGAGCAGAACCACGTCACCCATTAATAACACAATGAAAACACACAATTAAGAGATAAGGTGTGGACAGGTATTGACATTTTTCAGCATACGTGCAGGGACTTTATGAACAGCTGTGTGCAGACGAGCTACCATACTGGACCAAATATAAGACAACACCTGCTTCTGAAAAAAAGACTTTTACTCGGACTAATCCTTTACTGAGATATTACATAGATGCTTTTTTCTCTCCTCTCCTGTCAAAAAGATTTTTTTTTTGTCTTTTTAATTATTGACTGCTCGACAAACGAGCAAAAGAAGTAATTTGTCTGGATTTTGTTTCTTGGTGGCAGCAAATCACGTCACACACGGACTTTCAGAAGCTACTGCTGGTTAAACTGAGCTACTGAAACTAAACTACGCACAAAAAGTAAGGAAATCTGTGTTTGGCAGATTATTTCTTTGTTGTAACAAATCTTCTTGGCAACAAGTCTCACACCATTGGAAAGGCTGGTTACTTCACTTTTAAATGGTGCCACGTTTGTCAGGAAGAAACAAGACATATTGGCAATTTAACAATTTATTAATTTAACAAACAAGAGCCTCTGTAGCGTGCGGAAGAACCATACACAGCCACAAGTGTATTGTGTAGTTTATTTTAGGGCCGAGGGCTACCTCTGTGGGAGCCAGTGCTCCCTCTATTCAAAGAGAACCTGAGGTGTGAATAAATGATTCTAGTCATTGAATATAATAATGTTCAAACTGTTTTATATTTAAGCCAATATGGTTATTATGGGGCACTTATGGCCCCAGTGTGAGGGTCAGCCAATAACTGTTAATGCAATGCAGCAGCTGTTTTTGTGTGGTTTTATTTGTTACACGCCTACATTAAAGCCACTATTTGTCCACAACTTCACTGACCCCAGTGATACTACTAAAAAAAAACAAAAAAACAAAAAAAACACACACTCTCTGCACGACAGTATTATGTGTGGGAGAGACAGAAGCGTCATCTTTTCGTGCCCTCACCCTCGTTGAGCTTAGCCATGTCCATGCTGCCGTTGTTCATCTGCAGGGTAGCCTGTAGCGCCGGGAGGAGCTGGTGCAGGAGAGCCGGGTCCTGCAGCAGCGCTGGTGACGGGGACTGAACAGACTGGGGCACCTGCCCCGAGGAGGAGGAAGAGGAGGAGGACATGGTGGAGGGAGTGGAACCTAAAGCACCAGGAGCAGAGCTCAAGCTCTGAGAAGAAGAGGAAGAGGAGGAATGGCCGGAGTTGGATGCTGTGGACTGGTCCCCTGATGTGGTCTCTGTGGAGACGAGCAGAGCAGGAGAATGCGGCATTAGTTCACACAGGATTTTACGTTCTCTTTTTACAATTTTACGTAAGGTAAGGTAAATATGTGCAGCACACAGATTCTCTTCTTCATCTCATGTTTATCCAGAAAGTAAACACAAGCTGAGATATAAAAACCTGAACACACTGCTTAGGTTTTATAATTAAGACATATTTACTCGTTGTGGCTTTGTCCTGCAAGGCCTCTTGTCTGTAGTCCATGTCCCTGGGGAAACTGTTTGCCGCCATCTTGACTGAGTCTTTCTGTCGTTGTTCCCTGAAGAAAACAAAGCAGTAAAACAACAGTGACAATGTGCAGCGTGCATGTAGACTCTGTACCCTGAGCTAATGATATTCTGTTGAGACCGGTGCATCCTGTAATGCATAAAAATGAAAATCTCAGTTACT
Source organism: Larimichthys crocea (assembly GCF_000972845.2). NCBI lineage: Eukaryota > Metazoa > Chordata > Actinopteri > Sciaenidae > Larimichthys > Larimichthys crocea. Next base: position 19,997,862 of record NC_040022.1, read on the forward strand.
GTCTCGGGTTAAAGATTAAAAAGTCTTCTAGTGTGCGTATGTAAAGCAGGCTTGCCTCTCCAACAGGTCCTTGGGCTTCTCCCATTGGGAGACCTCAGTTCTACAGTTATAGTAGTACTTCTTCCCAGACGAGCTGATGTGTTCTGTCCAGTCATCTGCTGGGTCCTGGTGCTGAGAGAGACACAACATGAGATGTTAGAGTTAATGACTACCACTGTGAAAAATAAAATGTAAGCAGGCTGCAGTCTTTAGGGCTCGGGGCTCAACATTAAAGTCCGTGTAAAGGCAATTCCATGTTTTCTTTCAAAACACAATAAATGTTGGAAAATAGCTGCTGAAAACACGTGAAAAGACATTTAATTATTTTTTTTATTTTGCAGTGAAGTATGCAGTGAAGTATAATCAATAAAACATATTTAGTATTATTACTACTTAGCATTCAACATCCCCTGTGACTATACTGTATTATAGCATTCCATTATTGGTCATTGGCATTATAGCTGGTCAATATGCTTGTCTGACCAAATTCTCACCAGTTAGACAGGTGCTGGTGTGAAAAACATACTTTAACCATTATTTTCAGGGGCTATTATATTTTAAAGTGGTAGGTTCTATTGTTGGAAATAACAAGTGTGTTTCTATTTAATAATCGCGGTATGGTTTGACTGAAATCAAAACACAGGTTTTCACAACTTTGAACTCGCTCAATTGAAGGAGAACTGCTAGGCTGAACATTTACCCGGCTCCAAACTAATTGACATGTCAAAGAACCAGCGGAAATCTTTACATCAGCCCCGAGCCTCAGAGGACAGAAGCTGAGTGTAGACGGTATATTTTTGATGGCAACATGTGTGTCTGCACCACTTAAAGGTTCAAGCTCAACGATGGATCGATAGCAGCTGCCCGTGACCCAGCTTTGAACGGGAAGGCTCTGAGTTTTGCCTTGTTCTGTGTTGTTTTGGTGTTTATTTTGTACGTTAACCTGTTGAACGTTGCATTAGCATGTTGCGTGGCTAAGTGGCGACTCCACCAGGCTGGGGTGATGTTGGACAGACAGTAATGTTGTAATACAGAGAGCCAGTCAATAAAAACTGTGTGAATGTTAAGCCTCATTTGAAGCCAAATATATAATAAGCAGTAAGTTTGATGTCAGTAACTTCATGTTGCTTTTTCTGTAGCTGCAGTGCTTCGTAATGTGTTAGCTTTGTTGTTGTACAGAAACCTGTTTTGCCTCACTGGTATGTGTGCAGCTGCTGTATGTAAATGTATTTTATAGACACATCCTGACGGTAATGATATAGCTACGTGTGAGAAGAAATGGTCAAACCTGGTTTGCAACATTGTGAAGTCTGATTAGCATCCAGCTACGAGCAGAGTGCACTCAGTGCATTGAGGTCAATTTAGTTAATCTCAAGATAACATGGAGATTTTTCTCCCCCATCGACAAATTGATCGGTGGAAGAGTAAGTAGAATTTCAATGGACCGAGATTTTCTTTGGTTGACTAAAGCCCCAAATTAAAAGTAAAAGTAGCAAATCCTCACATTTGGGACTCTGGAAGCATGAAATGTTTTTAAATGCTCTTGTGCCTCAAAGTCAATCCCTGTTTACAGTCTGACAAGCGTTACACTTTCAAACTATATAGAAGTGAATGGATGTCAGCAGTGATACATTTAAAAACCTGAAACTCTACAGGACAGTTTGGAAAACATGGTCATCAGCTACATTAGGTAAAGATCTGTATTAAATGTGCTGCAAAAATTGATCACAACATGACAGAGTATTATGAAATAAAGTATACGCTGTTGCCATGGTGCCACGTGTTTGGCAGCCAGTTACAGTAGCTTTGAACTCTTCTGTGTTTTTGGTATTTTTTTGTACTTTTTTGCATGGTTTATTCAACACCAGTCTCCATCCTTTTTGTGTGCAAACATAGACTTGGAACTGTGGAGATTAGTCATTTGCTTTTTTTCCCCGTTATACAAACTACTTCATGATGCATCAGGTGACCCATTCAAAAAACAGAACAGCTGTTAGCAGACGCTAAGATTGTTAAGACGACACATCACAAAGGAAACGTCCATAGACCACAGGCCGGAGTCAGAACCGGACGGTTGGGAGTCAGGTCTACCGGTTGAGCCAGCAGGGCACGCCTATTTATTTTAGATTTTATTTATTTATGTGTATTTTACTTCACCTTGTATAATGTGAGCCGCTGCAACAAGTGAATTTCCCCAGTGTGGGATCAATAAAGTCCATCTTATCTTATCCATATGTACTAATATATATAATACATATATACGGTAAGCATCCCTCGATTTTCATCCTCTATAATGGATATAAAGGGCTTTTCAGTCTGGATGGAAACTGGTATCTTTATTATTGATGATCATGTATATACTGACAATTCTGGGAAGAGAATATACTTAACCCCCTTCTGTTTTTCCTACTTAAAGGAGAACTTATTTTAAAGCTGACTGATTTTCCAGAGGAGGACATTAGCAGTTGCACTTTAAGATCCTGCATGACCTTCCAACAGAAACAGAACATAATGCATGTCCCCTATAAAAACTCCTTATGGTTACTATGGTAATAACTATTTTACTAATGTCTCTCAAAAGTCAAATAGTTTGAATACTTTTCAATTTACCCTACACTGTCAACACTGCTGTTACTTACTTCTCAAGCCTGTTACAGTTCACAAATGTTAGGTGTGACACCGGGGCTTGTGAGACAGCACAGAGGTGTGATGGGGGGGGGGGCTTTGAGTCAATAAACAAAAACAGATGCTGTACTGCAGGTTTGACACTCACAATGCACCAAACTTAAAAGGTTTTAAATGGGAACACTTTATGACTGCCGGACCACAAAAATTGGACAGTTATTTTTGCAGCGGCTAATGACTAATCAAACTCTGGGCTCTGGGCCTGTGAATATCAAAGTAGAGCAGAGAAGGACAGGAGGGGATACATTAGCAAAACATGATCGTTACTCTTAATCTTGCTAAACCTGAACTGTAAAGCTCTCATCTCTCTCATGATGGATGCACAAATGAGGAAAAACCAGCCTTTTGGCCACACATTTGTCGGCCCATTGTAGATTTTATGTCAACACTGGCTACTCACTTCATAATCATGACAACAAACAGCATCGGTTTAACTACACCACGACCTATATTCATTACACTGATAGACAGTGTGTCACGTTAGATATTCTATTGGACCTTAGCGCTCAGTCCAATCAGTGAGATATAATAATTAGATAATCAAATCTTTTAATGAGGAAGTCTGAAATCTAATTGGACCATCCACCCCATACAGAGAGCCAGTTACATAAATGTGACGTTTCAATCACACACTGTTGTTGAGACAAATGTCTTCACAGAGAGATGCCTCTAAGTAATGTCCCACATTCTAAAGTGGCGTGACGGCAATTTCTACAGGAAACGCTGAGGGTATATAATCAGATAATGCAAGGCAACGTCTTACCCTGTCTGCAGGCTTGCTCTGAGTCGCATGCGAGTCGGAGCCATGGTGGGAGCTGTTATTGTGAGAGTTCTCCTGAGGAGAGCCGCTGGTCCCTGAAACAAAGCCATTCATCACGTCACAGATAATACACAAAGTTCTGCTGAGGACTGAATCCTCTGTGACATCCGCAACTGCGAAAGAAATGCTTTGTTTGTGACTGTAATCGATTTACGTTATTTACATCTGAGCAGTTATAGTTACATTGTGATCTCATGTGAGATATTCAAATAATCAAAAGCTTCATTTTGTTCTCCGTGACAGTTTCTGGGTTAATGTTTTGCTTTTCATCAAACTTTGCACCCATGCCTCCTCAAAAGTGATCATAAAAGTTAGAGCGCTTACATGACCTGACAAGTCCACACAGTATGTGAAAGACACACACATAAAGGGAGCAAAAACGAACTGCGGAGACACTAATAACCATCAGAAGATTGCATTTGTTGGTCAGTTTACAATTCATCACAGTGAGCCGAGGCGAGTGTCATTAGTTTGCCCCGCAGCCACGAGCATATGATGTTTTCGATCTGTTAGCTGGACTAAGACGCTGCATTTTCTTTGTAACAACCATTTAAGATCAAACATAAAATTGCATCCACGGCCAAGACCACCACATCACAGCTTACCATTTTTCCCTCTAACAGTGTGAGAGGTTTTTGCCTTGGTATGTCCCGCGCCGTCTCCGTGTCTACTGACAGGACTTTCGTCTGAGCGCCGCAGCATCTTGTAAGGGGGTGTGGGGTCTGATGAGCCATCGCGCACCTTTTCGTAACGGTGAAGGCTGCTGGACTGGCTCTTTGGCTGAGATTTATGGGTCTAGATTGGATAAAGCATTGCAGAAAAAAAAGATGTTGGGGATTTGCTCACACTGGTGTCATTTTCATACCGTGATGAACTTTTCTGGAAAATATAGTGCGTGGTGGAGACTTCTTTGAAGGTGTGCAACACCACCAAGACCAATAACGGAGTGAAAACAGAATTGATATCCACAAAAATAAACTGCAACTCAGAGTGGGAGTGGCTGACATCTTTTGACTCATGAAGCACGAGATGTACGTAGGGAAAAGTATATAGGACTCAGAATTAAGCTTGCTTATTTATAGGTAGAGGGTTGCTCAATATAATACATTTGTTTTACATATTTGTGAGTTTTTGTACTTGTATTCTAAAGTCAATCATTAGACAGACTTTTTTTTTAATACAAACTCTAAGACTGTGTTAGGCCATTTTGTGTGTACTTATTTTGTTTAAATAAATACTATCTGTGTGTGTGTGTGTGTGTGTGTCTGCAAATATTAAAACGAGACTGTACAGCCAAGCTTCCCTGTCTTAAGGCATTTGTTGAATTTGTCCTACAGGAAACCTTTTAAATAATTTACATGACTATTCCAAAACATCCCATAGGAAGTGTGGCAGTTTGTGTAAGGTTCTTGTAAACGTTGGTACATTTTATATTCACGTTGTGTTGAGATAGTGTCGGGCTTGTGGAGGTACAGGACATGTTCGTGTTTGTACAGCAGAGGAGCACTCCTTGAAAATCCTCAAATACCTGCTGTTAATGTAAATAAAACCTTTAATGTTGTTGCATGGTATTATCAATAACATAATTATCGGGGGGGTTTAACTGGAGCTGTGTTAGGAAGACTTGCCATTTTATAACGGCTGCATCTCCAAAACAACAACATGAAGGCTGCAGTTCATCTTTGTAATATGAAAATACTCTATTACACCTCGTTAGCTCGGAGTAATGACAGGATGTGAACACATTAAACACTTTCATACCTGATAGGATTGTGAATCCCTTCTGTCGTTGCACCTGTGGGGTCAGAAAAACAAAACAGTGTTTTAGCACATAAAGGGCTAACATCAGGTCAGTCCGCTGCCCATGGCAACGCACTTTATGAACATATTCAGCTAATTAGCTGCCGTTAGCTGGGCTAGCTCGATTTGACACCCTTAGCAACAGCTGTTTGCTCATTGTGTCGAGGTAAAAAAACAACCGATAACGGTTGAAATATATCGTAAATGAGCCGCCCTGTATCGGCAGAGTTTACCATTAACACGTTAGTTAGCTAACATTAGCGTTAGTCGAGCAGCTACAGGAAATATCCATAGCTGTTGACGCTAGCTGCTTAGCACTGAGAGCTAGCGGATGCACGCAAACATGACCGACCCGTCCACGAAGAGAAAAACAGATAAACCCTGCGCGTCGCTTTTTTTTTTTTTTTATGTTAACATGTGTGCTTGATTTACCCATCGCTGACTCTTGTTGGTTTCCTTGCATACATCACCATCAAGGCCGTGGTGATGTATGTATGTGTGTGAGGGGGAACCGTGGCCTCCTGTCTGTCTGTCTGCTCTCACACTTCTCTTTTCTTCAGCTTCCTGATAGCTACACTCAGTCTGTCCTGACAAACGGACGCCTACAAGCCGCGCACCGAGCACCAGCACTGCATAGCGGGTGGCCTTTATCAAAAACCACCCTCAGTGCATCATCTGGCATGTAGTTACGGTATGCGCTTGGCTCGGCCGATGTAGCTCAGCGAAAGGCAGCAGAGTCAGGAGGAAGCGGAGAAGACGGACGCCTCGGTGATGTTTAGCTAGAAAAACAATCTCCGGCTTTACCTTTCAAAATAAAAGTGCGACTATCGGCTAAAAGGGGGAAGCGCATCAGATGAACTGGTTAAAATGCCGTTTTTAGGCGGTCTACACATAAACACAGGACACAGCAGACAAATGTATTACTAAATAGGAAGAAAAGACTGCTAAAACATTGCCACAGTTCTAAATTAAAACTATAGTGCCTCCTTTACTTGTTTTAGCTATTGTTGGAAAATACTCGTAAAGTGACAAGCTCGTTTAACAAGACGTTTCTTATCATGAATCATTATGGCACACACACACATTAAGTTATACTTAAGACATGTATTTCTAAAAACATTTCTAGATATTTATTTTAAAAATGTATTTATTTGCATATTTGTTTATATATTGAGACAATACCTACTTAACGTGGCAAAAAGAACGAGGAAAAACTGGACGACCTCGTTACGACGACAAATGTGAGATTTCTTTTTCTCCCTGTGGCAGTTTAAAGTTTGCGCCTTTATTTTGAAATAAGTAGCTTCATTTCCGGTATTAGCCTAGCTGTCTCTGGATAACGTGACGCAGCTGAAAACAGAGCTAGTTGGTGCTGTGGACTCCTCCTCCGAGTTCATATCTCGTTGGCTGGCCATTTTCTGAGACACACCCACGGTCTGCTCTGTTGTCTTTATCTATTAAGGCCAGGAAGACTTTGCCCGCCGTGAAGAGCACGTCACATACTGTCTTATTCCTCCTGAGGACTTATTATGTGCTGTGTGGCTAATCAGCACACAGATGAACCTTTATCTCTGCATTCACTCCACAGCACATATATAGAAATATATCTTCTTCACAGAGAGGTCAGAGGTCAGGGTAATACTGAGCAGGTTCTAAGTATTCATTGCCTTGCCTATGCTCCTCATGAATACACTTGATCCCCATGAATAGGGCTGACTGTGTTCATATTGTGACGTGCATCACCCATACTCTCACCCCATGTGATTGTTGAGGCTGATCTCACCTTGAACACCAACATATTGTATCACCAGAGAGAAAATGATAAAAAAATCTGTCCTTTAATGAGAGTTCAAACAAAAAGCAACGGGTACTGAAAGGATGCACAAAACTGCTGACCTCAGATTCACTTAGTATGCGCACATGCAGTGACAGTCATATGCTCTTTGATTGCTGTATTGATTCCCCGCTGGCTTGATTTAGGTCAGACCTGACACATATTGACTGAATGAGAGACAGTCTCTTTTACACTGTGGCCAGTTGAACACTGCTCAACCTCTCTCTACAAGTGGATGTTCAAATGCAGCTCATGCTCTTTAGATATTAAGCGGTATGTCCTGCCTGAACTGGGCCTAATGGAATGGACAGTCTCTGGTGAGTGCAGTTTATAAATTTCGCTTGGTTGTGCTGAGCTGGCTGGGATTTCCTCGACTTAAAATGTGTTGTAAGTGTGTTACACTCTTAATCTGTACCCCAGATAAGCTGAATTAGACCAAATGATTTTTAATAGTATTTTATATTATTGTTAGCTACTGAAACATTAAAATAATTCAAGCATTTATGTATATTTGTTTGCAAGACTAGATTTTATTGTCTAACAAGTGCATTTCTGTTGAACCGATTCTCATGCTTTAAATGAAATTCTCCACATTTGCATATCACGGTTAAATGATCTTAAATGAATCCAGATCACAGGATAAAGAGAAAGGCTAAAAATGATTTAATTCAAGCAAAGAACATTAATTATTTATCTTCTAGCGTGAGTTATGTTCTGATTTTATTGTTGATGTACTTTTAGGTAAGTAATACCCAAGCAAGCATGCCAAAATATCAAGTTTAATGTCATAAATAACAACAACTGCGAATAAAACAGATAAAATGTGACTGAATTTATTGGCATAACCATTTGTGTAGTGAAACAGAATATGACCGTCAGTTGAAATATCTCATACTAGCATTAGGGGGCAGTAATATCTCATAAGAAGCATCCTGAAAAATGAATACATTTCTTTCCTTTCCCTAATCATTTGTCTTTCTCTATGTGTCACACCCTGGTCTCTGTCTTGGATAATAAAAACAAAGAAAACCTGGACCAAATAACAGAGTATGAAAATTTGTCGAATTTTTCTGTTCTTATCTCAGAGTGAGGACGATGCTGAGCAGAACCGAACACAGAGGTATGTCCAAAGCGTATCATGTCAACACCTCTTACTTTTTCTCTTCATCTTCTTTTCACCTCTCTTATTATACCCTTATAGATAAAAAAAATAAAAACAGTAACAGTGAACCTTTTAAAGTCTCCCCTGTGCAAAGCTTTTATCACACCCTCCGGTTAACATTTGACCTCTCTCTTTGGGGTTTTTGACCTCACCTCATAACTTTCAAAACAGGGACTGTAAATTAATAACAGGTGCAGGTGGAGTGCTTGTTGATGTGTGCGTGTTGTGGGGTGTGTCCTGCTCCTCCTCCTCTTCCAGGTGTGTGCAGGCTGCTATCATCAGTGATGTCTGGGACAGAGTCTCATACAGACAGAGAGGAGGATTACAGGTTCCTCCACAGCATGCTCATGGAGAAGAAGCTTCACCTGCTCTTCAAGGTGAAGACACAGTTTGTGCCAAAGTGATTCACGCTTGTTTGCTTCACTCATTTCAATTAGAGCGTCTATTTGATTTTTGAAGGTGAACTAAATATTCAGAAATTTTTGGTAGTAATATCAGTGTAAAATTACAGTAAAAATACAATAGTCCTGCATTTGAAGTGTTACTCAAATAAAGTAAAGTACTAGGACAGTATCATCACCAAAATGTACCTAAATGATCAAAAGTAGTTCAATACCATACATGCTCTTTATAGTATTATACAGGAAGGATGGCTCTTGACAGTGTTACATTGTTATTATCTTTTATTATTACTGATGTATTAATATGTAAGTGGAACTTTAGTGGTCAAGATGGAGCTATATTTAACTAGTTTCGTATCTTATAAGATGATGATACAGTTTGTGTGTAATATATTAGTATTAAACTCTTTAGTAATTTGGAAGTCAAGTACAAATACCTCAAAATGAAGTATTGTACGTAAGATTTATTGCAGTACATCTGTTAATGTGAAGGTTTTACAAATACATTTACTCAGATTTGTTTAACATTTATTTTGAAATTTTATAGTTTACAGTAACATTGCAGACCATTCAATAAATTATATTTTATTATCATAAATTACTGTTTTCAGTAATAGTAGTAGTAGTAATGGTAATAGCAGTATTTGGATTAGTACTAACAGTAGAAGTTGCAGTAAAAAGTGCTTTTTTTACTGCAGGGAAAATCTTTATTGTCATACTTTCCTGACAGATCCATGAGCGTCTGAAGCGTTTTGAGAAGCGAAGCCCTGTCCCCGTCCAGGAGCACGCAGCGAGTCTGGCCTCAGACGTAAGCGACTCCCCCCAAACATCTTTTGCAGACAGACACGCTACTGAGGATGACAGTTTGACAGCAGAGGGAACGGGGAAGGTTTTTCATCGTTCAAATTGTTTCCTCTGATATACACGACTTTCCTGTCACACAGAACCACGAGTGGAACATACATTCCTTCCCATGTGCACTGAATTATGAAATGTTATCTCAAAACTCTGTCACCTCAGGAATTATTACTTGAAATGTTTGACAGAAGATATCATTTTGTATCTGTAAGCCAGGAGTTAGGTCACAGAGGACAGTGCCGAGCAGAAGGCTGCTAAAATCATTTTGTGTGTAGTCTAATGTTTCAGGTTGGAGGAATACAATTAATTTCAAATTTAAGATGAAGTGACATGAGAGTACTCCCACTACAGTTGTGACTGAAAACAACAAGACCAGTCTAGATTCCCTTTAGTTGGATATGTATCATATTTCATACGCCAGTCTTTGTCATTTCTGTTACCAACAAATCATTCCTATATTTCCATTTCTTCCTGCTGTCTTCTTTGTACTATTTTGATAACGTTCCACGTTAATTTCCTGTCTTTTCCCCTCTTGTTCCTGGACTAAGTGTTAAACAAGGATGTTCTTTTGACACTTTTCCTTTACTCTATGCTCCCATTTTTTCTTCTCTGTGTCCTTTCCCCCTTCTCTCCATTTGCTTTCCTTTATCTTCTCCCTACTGTATACCCTACGCACTGTAATTCCTGCCATGTTTCCATATTGTCTATGTACCCTTATCCCCCCCCCCCTACTCCTCTCCATCTCCCTCCCTTCACTCCCTATGCCTCAGATTCGGTTCGACAGCCACTCTCTGCCTGGCTTAAATCATCAGGACCTACTGGAAGGGCCAAACCATAGGTCTGTTTCCCCTCAGAGAGGCTTCTGTTTGCTCACAGTGGAAACTAATGACCTTCATGCATTGTGTCTCTGGAGTGTGCCTCGACATCTTGAAGCAGTAGAAGTCATTATAGTAATATGCTTGACAAGACAGGCGACTGCACACAGTCACTCTCTCTGCCTCTCCACTTGCCGCTGACGGTCAAGGCTGCTCTGTTTTAGCTGTCGCCGCAGTTGTTGTGTAGCCTTGAACATTCGGGAGCTTTTTTTTTTCCGACAGTGGCTAAAGGGCACAAAACCAAAAACAGGAACACAGACAAATAGCTAACATCAAGAAGAGAAAGCAAATACCCAGTGAGGTGAACAAGGCCATATGAAAGTGTGGAAATCAAGACAGTAGTGATGATGTGTCCCTGCAGTTAATGTAGAGTTTTGTCTCTCTGCTCATTTCTCTGGAGACTGCAGCAAACCTCTCCCAGGCCATGTTATAAACGTATACCTCTAATTATAAATATATATATATATATATATATCCAGCCTCTTTTCTCTTTTTCTCTGCTTCCAGTTGGCCGAGGAGCTGATATGCAAAGGCTGGAGCGATGAAGTCAAAGAGCTGGTCGCTCTCTTTTCCAAACCCCAGTTTAAGGTGAAGAGTATTTCCTTTCATGGTGATGTGTTCCTGTTGCTTCACAGACTTGTGTGCTGCGGCCAAACTCCTTTGTCCAGTCGAATCACACAATTTCTACTAAAAGGAATACACCAGTCTTGCTTGTTTGCTTTGCATGAATATCAAACTACAGCCAGCAGCCAGTTAACTTAGCTCAAAGATTTGAAGATTTGAGCAACAAGCCTGGCTTGTAGGCAGTTTCCTCTTGACCCTGTAACTTTATGTTTTTTTTTCACTTTGGGTTTGAAATGGATAGAAAAGAAAAAACAAGACATAACTAGTTAAGCTCAGTGTTAGCTTCCCCCTATGACCAGTCTTTGTACGAAGCTAAACCATTAAATATGAATCTACAGCCAGGAGACTCTAAATGTAAAAAAAAAGAAAAATCTAGCTCTGTTTCACTTTCTTGCTGAGAGTTAGACGAAAAGATCAATACTGCTGCTCTCATATATCCATTAACGGTGGAATGACAGCCAGGACAGTTAATTGAGTACAACCATTCGGAGCAGCTTCAAAAAGAAAAACCACAATCTATTGTTTTCACACTTCAGGTTTTGTATGAATTAAACAAACCAGATATAACATGTTAATTAGTGGTTTTTAGAGGTGCCAGAAGGCATATTTTATTACCTTTAGACAGAGCCAGACTAATGTTTTCCCCTGGTTCCAATCTTTATTCTACCCTAATTGAGCAGTGGCTTCAAATGTAACAGACAAGCCTTAAGAGTGCTATCACTCTTCTCATCTAACTCCGGGCAAGAAAGCGAATAAGCGGCACACACACACACACACATCAACATTCTCCAAACTGTGCAACAGTTCAGTTTTCTATCACTCAAGCATATCCTATAATTTGGATTCACATGGACCATTTATGAAGCAAGAATGCAATCCAGTCTGAAGATGATGTTTTGCTTCCCTTTACTTCAGTGCCCCTAAAGGATCGTTACAAAATAAAAGAAACCTTTGTGCATAATGCGGTTACATGTTCGGTCATTTTTCTTAACATGGCTAACACTAGAACTGTAATCTGACAAACTAATTTCCATGCAGTCATGGTTCATCTGAGCTATTCTGATGCTGTTCAGGAGACTTGTAGTATTTAGTTTCCTATATTGAGCTCTTATATGGGTCACACAACGTGACAAATTAATCCATCTGTAAATTTTATTTAAATTGATTTAACCTCATCGTTCTGCCCTGCTGAGAGGTGCTGACATCTATTAACCACACCGGCACTGAAGCTAATCTTCTCCCTAGTTATGTTTATTAGTGTTCACTCATGTAGAGGCCCAGACTACTCAAATGCATGTTTTCTTATGTTAGATCTGCTGACAGTCATATTTCAGACACACACACATACATGGACACGACATATGGTTTTCCAGTGAGCTGCAGAAGTCGTGGCTTTTCTTAATGAGGAGCTGAAGCCAGCCGAGAAATAACAGGTTTGTTTAAGCAGCCTTAATGACCTGTTTGTTCTTGGCTCCCATGCAGGAGCTCACACATACTTATGAGAAACTCCTGGTATAATATTCTGTAAATGAATGTTTGTTTTTTGAAAACCTGTCTCTGAAAGTGGCCAGAGACACATTGCTCACGCGCTGGCAGCTTTTGAGCAGAGCAACTGTTGATGGACACGGGGATAACAAGTAGACTAACTGACAGATGGATTGGCTGATTGTTAAAATTGAGTTGATGAGCAGATGTTTCCCCCTCTCTTCTCATTCTTTTTTTATTACAGTAAATTTTGTTTGGAAACATACTTTTTTCAGGCTCACACGAGAGATTAACGTTTATCCAGAATATTGTTTTTCTGCAAACAAACCTTGAGTTTTCCCACTGCCAAAGGTAACAAAGTATGAACTGAAATGAACTGTCTGGGCATTGATAGTGACTCATATATCAATTCACAGTCCTGCATTGGGAGGTGAGTTTTTTTTGACTTGTGTCATGTTTGAGCTGAGCCAGTATGCCTGCAGGCGGAGCCCCTGTTGGTAGTGTGGGGGGTTGCTTTCAGGTGGCCCACAGGCTGGCAGGATATTCCAAACTAAATCAAATTTGGCATGTTGGCATGGGTAAAATTAAAGGTTTGCGACCAAGAAGAAAGTGCTGTTTGGATTCAGTCACTGACAGGCCGGCCAAACTTTTGGAATTTTTGCACAGTCTCATTCACCACCAGCCACCTTTAATTAGTCAACAGGGATTGGTTGCATTTTTGTTTAAGTACCCTTTAACCTTACAATTACATTTAACCATCTCTTCCTTCATTCTTAGACCAGTTGGTCTAAAAATGTTGGTTTGTCGTGCACTGGTAAAACTGGTGACAGTTGGTGGTTCTTCAGTGTCCTTCCAGCTAGAAGGGGTACCATTAAATAAATAGACATTTGCATTAACCATACTGGCATTTGCTCACAATGCCACAATTTGACAGCAGCTTGACAGCCAACATGCCAGTTTCCATTTTGTTTGGAGTACACTATTGGCCTTTGACAGTTCCATTTTTTCCATACAAAATGAGATGCGTTCGAGCGTACTAACCCCAGTGCCACATCTGTTCACAGCATTTAGATTTCAAAGTGACATACCTGCGTGAGGATCAGCACCTTCACTGCATTTCTGTTTCCTTCACAGAGCCTCCTGTCTGTCCACGACGCTGTAGCTCAGCGAGACTTTGAGCCCACTCTGCCGCCGATGCCTGATGATGTTCTAGAGGAGGACGAGGATTCGGTCAAAATTGTCAGTCTGGTCAAAACTAAAGAGCCCCTGGTCAGTAAACATGTCTTCATGTTTCCAAAATCCAAATCCAATCCAATCCAAAATTATTTTTCTGATACTGCCAGATTGAGCCTCACTGAGCTACATATTTATGTCTGTGTACAGACATGAGATTGGTATATCAATCTTCTCATTAACTCTTGGCAACAAAGTGCATGAACTGTCCCTTTAAAAGCGGTTCATAACCTCTCAATTAGAAAAACGTAAAGACTGCAACAAACATAGAAACAAAGTTAATTTTTTCAGTTGTCTAGTTCTATAGTCTAGTTATCGTACTGAATGTATTTTTCACTCTCTACCTGTGAGAATCCTTTAAAATCCTCTTAAAACAAGTACAACTGTACTTTACTACATGCCAGCCCGTTTGTGGCCGTGTAATGCACACAAAACAAGCACAAATGCAAGTATTTAAGTCAAGACAACCATGTAACAGGGAGACTGCAGTTAAACATTTATAATTTGTCCAGCCACAATATCTGACATATACAGGCAGTTCAAAGCAATAAACTAAGGGACTGAATTTTTGTCGAGCAACTGAATTTTTGTCATGTTGTCAAACAGTGTGACTGCTAAAGTCACCTATGCCAAGGTGTAGAAGTACCACAGCCCTTGGAATGACAGCAAACATAAGAAAAGGTTCCTGCCGAAGCCTGGATCACCTTTATGTCTGGCTCGCTGCTCACTTTCCTCAAACAGGAATTTACAGAGTCAATTCTTCCACATCTTTGTTGCCATATATCTGCTGTGACACACAACATAGCTTCAGCATTGTTGTGTGTGTGTGTGTGTGTGTGTGTGTGTATACAGTATCTATATGAGTTAAATGAGTCCTGAGCTGTGCTGAGCATTAAAATAGATTGGGATAATTTCTCTTCTGTTTCTGATGTAAATCAACTTGTTTTAAGGTCTTTAATCATAGCTCATTTTCTTTATACTACCGGAATGATCTGACTTATTCTACCTTGTTCCAGGCCATTGTCACTTATTTCTGGAAATTTCCTGGATCAAGTGAAACTGGACTGAAAATGAACAAAAGTACAAAGAGCGCAAAACCTTTGCCAAGGCTGCAAAATCCTCTAAATTTGTTATTTTAATAGTAAAAAAAAAAAAAAAAAAGTTCAGAATTTTTTGATCCGCATCTGGATCAAGGTCTCCATAAAATACATACAGTGCTGGACAGTTGTGGGGTACATGTGCCAAACTTCTTTCCACTCAAGTAGGTCCAGTAGTACATTAGAAAACAGCCAAAATGTTCAGAAAAATGCCATCACACACAGAAAGTTAAAATTTCTTTAAAAAATTCCTGAACCTACATCAAAAACTAAGTATTTGTTTCTTAGTTTGTGGCCTTACCTTCCACCGAAATTCATCTAATCTGTTAACAAGTTTTTCCAGATATCCTGCTAACTAAAAGCTGGCAAAGAAACAAAACCTGAAGTATGAAGAAATATGAAGAAAAATCTGATTTTAGAGGTTAAAATGAGAATGACTTGCTTAATAACAGCCTTTTTTTTTTTTTTTTTTTGCAGTTTATGTGTGTACGCTCGTGTGTTAGTAGTTGAGTTTTCAAAGGGGAATGTGCAGAGGACCAATAATAAAGAACATACTTTTGTATTGATCCCAAAACTAGATTGGAGGGCGGCTGACCTTTTTCTGACATGGTCTCTTTGATCGATACAGCATGTTCCCGTTTTCCAGACAACAGGGTTACACCCGAGCATGAGCTGATTGTAGTCAACTACATAAGATGATCTTTCCATTGCGATTTGCTCCACATCAATAACATCTGTTGAAAATAATGCTCATTTGGACAACCTTTTCCAGCGCTTTGTGTGTTACATGAAGGCAGTCGGCTAAATGGTCTTGTCTTGATACAAATAACCTTCTCTGGAATGAAGCGACTCCAAATAAGAAGCTTGTCTGGACTCTAATGAAATCAGTACAGTATGTTATTTTCAATGTCCGCCACTTGACCTCTTTGCCTCTGTGCGTCTGCTCGTCTGTTTGTCTATCATCCAATCACTCATTAATCACCATCCTCAAGGGGGCAACAATTAAGAAGGATAAATCCACTGGGGCTATTGTTGTGGCGAGGATCATGAGAGGAGGTTCAGCTTATAAAAGTGGTAAGCTCATTTATTAGTTTTGTCCACTCTGCACTCCCCTATACCTTTATATTAAGTTATAGTAAAATTATGATGGCGCACAGTAATTGTACATGTTACAAAAAAAGAGTATTTGGTACAAATTTCCATATGTATTTCCAACGCTTTGAAGGCCTGATCCATGAAGGCGATGAGCTCAAAGAAGTGAACGGCGTCTCACTGGAGCACAGAAAGCCAAAGGAAATCCTTTCTCTTCTGGTTAGTCTCACCTCCGCTGTTCAGTCCCATTTCTTTCAGTGCCTCATTAGATGTTGCTATTGCCTTCTCTCCTCTTATTCTCAGCCTTTTTTTCTTCTCTTCAGTGTTGTCACTTTTCCTTATCGTCAACAAATCTCATGAAAAAAACAAAACTAACACCTTTTCTACCAAGTCTGTGGCTCTCAGCTCCAGCTCTATTTACAACAAAGAGTCACAGATATATAGTTTCATTACTTTCAAATAATCTCAATAATCTTCTGGCACTGCTGGGAACTGTAGTTTTTAGCAAATGTTACTCAAACAGGAGTAAATAGTGCATTTTGGGGGGACTGATGCTGTTGAGCAGCAGGATGATTATTATGGATCAATTCTAGATACTCCACATTGAACTACATTGTCCTTGTTCATGATAAACAAGGTATGTGTCACCCAGTGCAATGCTGTGGATCACTGAATTGTTTTAGATAATGTTTTAAAGCACAGAGGATAGGCTTTGGCTGCACAGACGATGTTTATTAGTAGTTTTTTTGTTTGTTTGTTTTGTATAATTGATGCTATAATTGATTTGTCGACAGTAAGAAAACAATGTGATATCACCAGTCTTGTTCTATAAAGGAATATGAAGCTACATACAAGAGTCAATTAGGGTAGCTTAACCTGAAGGCCTGAAATGGGTCGAAAAAAAAAACCGCCAAGCAATAGTCTGTTTTTGCACTTTTCACTCCCAGTATCAATCTTCTGATTTAACTCTCAGCAAGAAATCATCTTCTCCTTCTAACTGCTCTTATGCAGGCTCGCTCTCAGGGTGAAGTTAAGTTCAAAATCATTCCTGCGTCCACCAAGGAAGAAATGTCATCAAATAAGAAGAAGGTATGGCAAATATTAACGACACATATTCCATGCTGCGCAGAGTCTGTCTGCATTGGGAAAGCTGCCCACCTGGTTTCAGTAAAAAGAGATGAAATCAGTGGTATCTTGTGTGTTTGGTTATATTTTTGTGTTTTTGCCACAGTGCTGTCATTACAGCAGTTCATTGTCGAGACGTAAATTCAAATCAGACAGTCAAGGATAGGACACTCAGTAACTTCACGACAATTTACAGCTTTTTATAATTTAAACACTTGATTTATCATTTTGCACACGTCACACGTGTTGAGTCTCATCAACTCAATTTAACATGAACAATGAATCCATACACCTTATGTGGAAATTTTGAGTTGCACAGTCTTCTTTGTTTAGGAAGACTTCTAGGCCACAATCACCGCATATATATGGAGTGGATGTCCAAGCTGGAAACTGTTAGAGGAGGGAGCATTTGTGAAGGATTAAGACAAATTATTTTCTATGATCATGGTCATTTCTCAAAAATGACACCAACATATGTGAAAAACCACCAGGCAAAGATTGCCAGGATACATATGAAGTTCATAAAGCTGCAGTAGGAAAAGAGAAGAGTGAATCAATAGATAGCGTCGAATGTGTAATCTTTTTTGCTTTGCCTGTTTGTCTGTTTGACGGCATAGACGTTAAATGATTTTCTCTCCTCAGCTGTTTTTGCGAGCTCTTTTTGACTATGATCCTAATGAGGATCCCACCGTTCCGTGCAAAGATGCAGCTGTCGCCTTTAAAAGAGGCGACGTCCTCCAGATTGTCTGCATGGAGGATGACACCTGGTGGCAGGCCTGTCACCTCGGGGACGTCAACACTCGAGCAGGGCTGATCCCCTCGCAGCAGCTCCATGAGAGGTGCTCATTTTATATGTCGATAACGAAATGTTAGCTCACTTAAAAACACGTTCCTGTCATCTGTAAGAACTTTTAATGAAATCCTGTTTTGATCAGCCTCGTTTTATTTGGCTTTCTACAGGAGAGTTGCACTACAGCGACCTAAAGCCCTGTTCAAGCCACGACGAGTCAAACCACCAGGTGATGAGCCAACGTTTGCCCGTAAAATCGCCACACCTGAAAAGAATAAAACACTTTCCAATAAATATATTAGAGCTCTTTTAGTGCTACGCTGAGAGGTGACAGGTCATGTCTGAGGATCACAGTCAAGGTCATGGTCATGGTTAAGCTCTGCTGCCCTCCTGTTGTACTTACTGCTTTTGTTTTCTCCACATGCTCAACAGATGAGGGGGAAGGTACTGTCTGTTTGAATTTGCTTTTAAAAAAAACTTACCTTCAGCATTATTTACATGATGCACATGTATATTTTAGAGACTTAGTTTGGGGTTTTTAAAGATTTAAAGAGGTGTATTATACAGAAATAATAATCCTGTAATGCTCCCTGCACCACATTTCCAAAATAAGAGCATTCTGTTAAATGTTCCTCTGTTTTAAGCAAGCAGGTTTAAAGTATCTGGCTTTCTGCGATGTGCTAGTTTTTCACTAACAGTCACTTTGTAAGAGTAAGGTAGTTATTAATATCTTTAAATTGTGGATATCATTGCTAAATAAAACTATGATTAGAATTTCCAAAGCAAAATATTAGAACATTTGGGTAAGAACATATGCTAATACTTTGAGTATGAAATTTCAGAGCAATGCACATGTCAATCCCTTGTGGTTTTTGTGCCCGATTTCCTCACTCTTTCCTCTTCTGTCTTCCTGTTTTTCCAGTCATGGAGGATGTCGACTACAGAGCTATAACAGGAATCCACATTGGTGAGATGTTTGACTTGTTCCACTCAATTCCTATTGATACTGGAAAAGAGACCTGTATGCTAAAAGACAATTGAAGTCACAACAACGTCAAGTCATGCACTCAAATTTTACTTTTACAGACTATATGGAGTTTTTAACTGGTTATCAAACTGAGTCTCAGTTTAATATTGATGTCTCTATGACCTACATAAACACACAAGACCATTAGTGAGAAGATTACTACACAGTTATTCTTCTATGCCTGCACACTAGGTCGTCGTTTTTCCCTCGAAATTAGTGAAAAGAAACGGTAGATGCATGACAGCATGCATGTTTTTCCACAGGGGCTGCCAGAATCAACCAAAAATGAAAAGTTCCTTGAAAGTACTAATTATGAAGAATGGCCCGTTTCAAAAATAACATATCTTTTAAATTAGATTTATTGGATTCATTCATTTGTTTTAATTTCAAAATGTGTTGGATAGCTTGTGAATTTCACACCAAGAATCAGGTCTTATATTTATCTTAGATTAATATACCATAATCTATTTGTTTATTATATTTTGTATTAGCAATCAGAATCCGTAAAGTAACTATTAACTAAAGTTATCAGATAAATGGATATAAATGTACAAGACTAAAATATTTCCCCCTGAAATGTATAAGAGTCAAAGTATAAAGTGACATAAAATAGAAAAAAATACACAAGTAAAAAAATCTCAAAATTGTACCTACATGCAGTACTTGAGTAAATGTACTTTTAGAATACATCTATACTGAAAATGGATGGAGAAAAACCAGCAACAAAAATAGGTTATATTTTCAGTACAAACCATTTCATATGATGATGTCGTTTTGCGGTTTGGAGATTTGTGGGAGAGGACTGGAACAGCAAATGCGGTTTTAGCCTCCCCATTTATCCCATTTGTCTTGATCTTGTGGATTGGATGTGATGTGCTTGATATAATGTGTGTGCATACACTATGAGCAGCGTAGGATGTTCATATGGGGGCGTGCACTTACGGCTGATTGTAAAAAGGCTCCTCGTGTCTGTAGAAGGCAAGATAATTACAGATGTTGCATTATATCAGTCCTGAGAGTCATGTGTATTTAATAATCTGCATTTCATCTCATCTCAGGCCAGCTTCCACCTGAGGACGTGCTTCAGACTCTCTGTTTCCTCTTTGTCTGGCATGTAAACCTTTATTGATGCTGCACCCACCAAATGACTTCATGCAGAGTAATCAGAGGAGAGAGTGAGTGAAAGAGAAAGGAAATAGTGAAGTGCTATGTGTGGATACACAAGTAAAGAAGGGAAAAACAGACTAACAGCTTGTACACTGTGACCCTTCACAGACAGGAGTAATAGTTTGATGGTTTGGGACATACTTTTACTTGATTTCTTGCAGCGTTAGACAACAAGATTGATACCTCTCTCCTGTTTGTCTGTTAAATATAAAAAAATGGCAGCAGCCAGTTAACTCACCGTAACATAAAGACTGGAAGTAGGAGGTAGCACACAGAACCCAGTAACCCAATCTGCTGTTTTTACACTTCAGCTTTTGTTCGTATTAAAAAAACAGGATGTAATGTGATAATAAGTGAGCTTTATTGGTGAAGGTAGGTGTTTTTCTTTTTAGCTATATGATAGTCGTTTCCCCCGCTCCACAGTCAGGTTCTAGGTTCATAAAGACACAGTGAAACACAAAAAGTCTAAAAAAGTTCTAATTGTCCCAATGTTAATTGTTTAGTTATCTCTCATATTACAAATAAATGCCAAAGTACCTTATTTTTCTTGTCCAGTAAAACATATGTCTCATACTTAAATGTATAGTTTATAGCTAAACCTGCCCATCATGTGAAGCAACACTATACTTCAGCCTAGCTACCACGACCCACAAGCGAACCACTCGTCTTTGCTTCGCTACCAAAGCTGATAGACAAGTAGTAAATTACTATCATAGTAAGATGTTTGTGATGTTTGTTTACATTTCCAAAGAATGTTGCTGTGTTCTAATTTGGTCCAATAAAATTTTAGTGATTTAATTAAAAAAAACACTCT
Organism: Larimichthys crocea; assembly: GCF_000972845.2. Taxonomy (NCBI): domain Eukaryota; kingdom Metazoa; phylum Chordata; class Actinopteri; family Sciaenidae; genus Larimichthys; species Larimichthys crocea. Next base: position 20,018,790 of record NC_040022.1, read on the forward strand.
CAAAACTACACCAAACCCACTCAGAAATGTCTGTGTTTAATGAAGGTAAAGAAGTTCACTTCTGTTTCATCGTTACTTTAATGAGCAGATGTTAAAGTGGTATCACTTTCTCACCTCACTCTAGTAAAGGAAGTGAACAAGTGTTTTTCCAAAAACGTCAAACTATTTCTTTAAACGCTAAGACTGAATTATACCACTTGATGGATCTGGGTGTAGAATTTTGTATCATCCAGTGGTGTAGTTTCTGTTTGCAACCCATACGCCTCACCTTCTTCTTCTTGGTGTGATGGATGAACTATGGTAGATGCTAAAAAGATGGCGGAGTCCATTTAGGTAATTATATTATACCTGAATATTATACGCTAAAGAAAATAGTTATTAGTACTGTATTCAATTTCTGCCATAGTCTGTAAACAGAGCCCTCTAAAACGTACACAATGGACCTTTAAGTTTTCTAAATGGTCTCAGTGTATTTATAGAGAATGATGATGCGTCATACTGAAAACTGCAAGTCGCGGCTCATATCGTATAATCTTGACATTAGCTCAGGCCCATTTTATATGTCATCGCTCTTCACTCAGTCTTATCTCTCCTCTCACCCTGACTTCATACTGTCCAGTGAAGCAGAAATATCCTGTATCATTTCCAAAAAAGAACTAAAGTTTTATGGCTGAGAGCACTTTAAGTAACAGATGACCGTTTCACTGCCAAAATTACTTAAGATTGAAAATTACATAATGTTTTCCTTTAGACCTTGTTTCATTGTAGGAAATAAGATTTCTCTCTTACTATATAACATTGGTTGTGTACAGTATGTATTACCCTTTCTCATTTCACCAATCACCACAATCACTAGTTTAAATGCCATGTAAACAAAAGTTTGAAATCTCTACCCATAGTGCCATGTTTCTTAGAATGAAGCCTGGAGAGGAAATGGACAGATATGCTTACAAAGTGAAATTATAGCTGACGTCAAACAAATCCTGGCACCATCACTTAGCAGCAGTTAACATCATGAAAGAGAACGAACCTGCCAAGCCAGGCTAGACCACAGCCGCATGGCAGACGCTGGCTGTCAGATGGCCTACAAGGGACATGTGACAGACTGGGTTGTCGTGTCTCGACTGAGATTTGAGCTGTTCGGGGTCATGCTTTACACCAGAGTTTGGCTGGCAGTGTTAATGGTTTCTCAAGCGGTGTCGTATTCTTACAGTAGCTCTCCCGTCTATCATTGTCTTTGTTGTCATCTAGGTATGTCTGGTGCTTTTAAACAATGTTTAAGATTTCTCACTTTTATTCAAGTAGTGCCCAAGCGGTGCATCACTGAAATAAATGTTGGATAATGGATAGTGAATTATGGGATAAATCAAGCCTTACACACCTATGGAGCCTAATGTGGGATAGTATGCAAATCATCTGTGGTTGTAATCATGCTGAATGGCACAAAATTCGACTGCCTTGATCGTCATGATGGATGAAAAAATGACTGGTTTAAGCATTCTTGTCTACAAGCCGATCTAGCCTCTTTGAGCTTATTGTTTTGGTCTCACGCCCTCAACTTTTGGTTTACTGCTGCCTCGCATAAAATGGGAGACAGACAAAGTTAGCAACTATCTGATGAACGGAGCGGAGGTGTCCAAAAACGTGACTCCAAATGAATGCTAATACTGTTCTGCATCTTAATGAGGATATCCGCCTCTAGCTTTTCAGTAATACACCTGGCTCTGGTCTAAGATCCCTTTCCTTTTTCCAGCTGGTTTAAGAAGAAGTTTCCGACTCGGGAGGAAGAGCAATCGGGCCACAGAAGCAGCTCGGTCTAGGAGGTGGAGCACAGGGGTACACAGCTCAGTTTGTCCCCCTACCTACATAGAGGTGATCCCATACCACAAGGATCCCCAAGACAGGCACCGTCTGGTCATTCTGGTTGGTATGTACAGTATAAGATTACCATAGATGCAAGTTCCCATTGTGCGTGAAAAGTTAGTTTGTAAAATGCAATGCCTAAAGCTTGTAAAACAGGTTTCTATGAGAACAGTTGTACAGTTCAAGTCAAAAGTTTGGCTCATTCATTCTCATTTATTTTATTAACTCTCTAAATAATGATCAATAAAAGTAATAAAAATAAAGAAACATTGAATTAGAAGGTGTGTCCAAATATTTGACTCTATGTAACATGTATGTAACTTTGTTCTAAACAAAGCTTATGTACAGTGCTATGTACAGTATTGCACACTGTGATCTGTTTCATATTATTCCACTCCCATTTATTTTACCCAGAGAAAAAATCTAAATAACGTGATCCCATTCACTAAAAGGACAATATTATTGAAGCTGTTGTTGATCAAAAGAAAACTTAATACATTGATGAAGATTTATGTTCCCACTCTTGAGTGCAAGAACAATCCTTTCCCATCAGAACCACGTAAACACTGTCAGAAAACTCCAGTCAGAATATATTGTGTTCTCTTAAGTTACCTAGTGGCCCACCCCAGATTCACTTCCCTGCCAATCCTGCAGGTCTGCTCTATGTATTTTTGAGCTATATCTCTCCCCGGGGAATCTTACATTGAGCCCCGCTGAAGGTCTTTTTTATGTCATATTACGATACAATGGTAGGTCATCTGTGACAGAGGGAAATTGAAGAGAGAAGAGAAGAGGAGAGACAGAAGACGAGAGAAAAGAAAATTGAAAGAGGAAGGCAGAGAGGAGAGAAACACAATGAACTAAAGAGGTGCAAAAACAAAACCAGATAGAGATGAGATAAATGATAGATGGAGAAAAAAAGGATGAGTGGATTGTGAATAAGATCCCTCATAATGTCAGCCAAGTGCTCCATCATCAAACTAGAACAGTTAAGACAGCTTGGATTTAGATTTAGACCTCTTTAATTGAGTTGGAGCTTACTCCGACTCTGGATTACGTTTTACTGTCTGCAGTGAAGGCTCTTCATTGACCGGAGGTCATCATTAAGAATATATAGCCTATTGGCAGTGAGAATTATAGAAAGGAAAACCAAAACCTGGATGGGTAAAACAGGACCAGCTGGATAATGTTTGACCAGGTTGGAAATAGATCCTTTTTTGTTTATATTGCATACGCACTTTGACTGAAACAATAGACCGTTATGCCCTAGAAAGGTTGGTGAAAGTGACTGCCAGCCACTCTAAGTCCTACAGATCATGTAACTGTTGAAAAAAAAGGTCAGAAAAAAGTATCCACAGAGCCTGATGATGCTCCTCTCCAGTTCTGCGGAGCAGCTGTGAAAGACATCAGCAGTGTAAGAGTGGAGAGTCTATAAACTTGATATTTTGTAATGTATCGAGCTCATGCAACGCTGTGATGGAAAAGGCAGGTATGTCAGGAATCCTGCTTTCAGACAGCGATCCATTAGAGTCTGATGCAATCTCGGGCTGCAGAAACCTGCTTTAGAAGAAAATCCCAGATGCTACAGCATGAGCGTGTGTGTGTGTTTGTGCATGTGCTTCATCCTGTGCATCCTACACTACAATGACACTGATACTGTGTGGCTTTGCAGATGTCACGTTTAGATGTGAAGCTATGGATTTTCCAGAGGATATAGGAACATTTAACGATCGATAGAGAGACACACAAGAAAAAGAGCGAGGCTGCTTGGAGAATCATTTTCAGACTGAAATCAGTATGAAATCAGAGCTCCGTCTGTCTGACTCTCTCTCACTCCCCTCCTCCTTCTCTGATGATAAAGACAGATGTGTCACCAGATCACTAAGCCTATTTGATGTTGGACTTGTCGTGAGGAAAACATTAGTACACAGTGATATGAATACCCGCATACAGAACATATTGTTTTGATCTTTGTCTCGAGGGCCCAACGGCGTTGGCGTTAACGAGCTGAAGAGGAGGCTGCTGATATCCGACCCCGACCACTATGGCGTCACTGTACCGCGTAAGACAGATATCTAAAACTGTCACCTTTACCTCCTGCGCACACGATGCTTTCAAAGCTGTCATCAGCCCCTACGGTCCTGCTTTCTTTCAGACACCACCCGTGAGAAGAGACGGCAGGAGAGTGAAGGGGTGGATTATCAGTTTGTATCAATTCACGTGTTTGAGGAGGACATTCTTAATCATAGGTACGTTATAGGCAGGCCTCACTCTTCAATGTTCCTTTCCCATGGTGTTAAAAATAGTCACATTTCTCTTCATTGCCCTTCATTTCTCCTGCTGTCTCATTATCATTTTATACTGTCTTTCCTGTCTGCCTCTTTCTAGGTTTATAGAGTATGGGAGATACAATGGACACTACTATGGAACAAGTCTAGACTCTGTGCGCAGAGTGATGGCTGAGGGCAAGGTGTGCCTGCTGGATGTGCACCCCGGTGTAAGTATTATACCATCAAAAAAGGAAGGTGGTTTAAGATTCTGAGCCAAAATAATTCACGTCCTTTGTTAAATCACACACAAAAAATGTTAATTGGGATGATTACCTTTTCAGTAATGAAACCCTTTTATCAGATGACACTTTGATGGTTAAACAATAAAAATGAAGTTTCCAAGAGCCCATGTGTTCACCAAGAAAGGGTTTAGGTCCTGGCAGTGGTGCTTCCTGATTGGCCAGGCCCTCCATTGAATACAATTGGCAGTGTTCACATGGTGGGAGGCCAGTGAGGGATCACATGCTAGTGGTCTGTTGGGGTGTCTGTGCAAAGGAGGAACCACCACAGTCGTCAAGTCCTGCCAGTTAGGTATACTGCTAACAAGTAGAGACCTGTTAGCGCTCGTCACTCTCAGAAACTCTCCGAGTCAGACCGTTGCACACACAACGCAACAGTGTCAGTGTCAGATGGCCGTTAATCTGGATTATGCTGATTCAACTAAAATATTAAATAGCTTTCATTAGGCCAATGTGCTGTGTGGAAACATGTTGGGCAGCCTTGATATCGATAGTTTACCAGCTGAGGTGGATATAAACAGGAGACTCGAGGCTCAGAACAACCCGCGCAGTGTTAGAACGTTAATAAAGAAATTTGCACATTTGCACTTTCACTGACAATCCACGTGAATCCATTTTTACATAAAATATGAAATCTCTGATAACTGTGCAAACACAGATTTTCATCTCTTTTGCTAAATGTGGCTCATTACAGTGTTTTTGGTTTATTTTGAAAGCTAGTTTCGGAGAAAAAAAAAGAGTTTCCATCAGACAGCGATGATAATCTGCTGCATATTATTGCCTGTACATCATTTATAGAGTAAAGTGCTAAAAATGAATCCCTCATGGTTCAAACCTATGTTCTTATTCTAACTAATCTTCTACACAAAACCATGTTCCGCTGCATCTAAGATTGTTTAACACCTCCTGTAAGTTTTCTCTTTGTTACATTTGAAATAACGCTAGTACGTTTACACCATGCTTGGATCTCAAGGGAGCAATTATAATTATCTGGATTTGGATTGAACCAATGGAACGCTCTTCTGAATTCATGTTTTTCTTTCTTGTGATTGTGTTTAGACAACTTATTATAACATAAAACCTGACTTCTGCCTTCATGTGACCTCCTTTTTTCTGTCTTCATCGCCACAGAAAATCAAGCACGTGTATACATTTGAATTCAAACCATACGTGGTGTTTGTGAAGCCGCCGCGTATAGAGGAGCTACGCCTCACCAGACGCAGAGCTAAATTCATCTGTGATGACGAGAACAGGAACTCAGTCAGGATCTTTTCAGTAAGAGAAAACCTAAACATGAACACACGAAACACATCAGGTACATGTGTGAAGTCAGGTGCTTGTTCCGTGTCTTGTAACACGCAGGGCGGAGTGAGGTCAAACACCCTGGCCTTAATACACCCACCCAGCTCCACAGATATATACACACCTCGCCTTACACATGGTTGACCCAGTGATTTGCATTTAAGAGACATTTAAGAGACAGAGGGAGTTACAAGGTTGCTCGTGGGTGGCTTCTTGTTCCGTAACTAATATATACTGTAGGTGACGGAGATGAGATGAGAAGATGAAGGGTGAGATCTTGTGTGTGTACATGTGATGGATTGAATGACTCAGTGACGACGGGATTCATTTTTTATGTTGCTCAGGTGAGCTTGTGTTCACAGGAGTGTGTTTGAGATGTGACAAAAAGATGGTCACTTTCATAATCCCCATCTGGCTTCTCACTCACTGTTTGACCCTGGCTGCCCATGTCGCCCTTATTAAACCCACGAGGTCACACACCTGTGTTGCAGCCCGGCTGGAGTTTGCCCAGTGCCAAGCACCACAGCCACATATAGTTCAGGCACATCTTATAGCGCTTTGCTTTCAACTCGTAGTACAGCTGGTGTGAAAAGGCCTCTTATCCTTTACTCTCAGCATGTAACGATGTGTTACGCCTCGGTCTGTATAGTTCAATGGTCACAGGGATCCGTTCCATGTCCTGTTATGTTACAGTATGTGCAGATTATTGTAAAACAATTTCTCTAAGGATGTTTTTTTGTCACCATATGGCCAGGCTTCCGCTGTTCCATTAGCATCCCATCAACAGCGTGTGTCAGATTAACAATAAAATAGATGTTTCTACATTTTATTCACCCTGCTGTTCTCCTGTCACAGGAGGAGGATTTTGAAGACATGATCGACTCGGCTGAAACCATGGAGAGCCAGTGTGGTCACTTGTTTGACAAGGTGATCGTTAACGGAGATATCGCGATGGCGTTCAGAGAGCTGAAGGCGGACTTGAAGAAGGTAGAAGAGGCAGAAGTCCAGTGGATTCCTGCAGAGTGGATTAGCTCCTCACCATCAAAAGCACGGAGAAGTTGTGGTCTCCTGGACAGCTGGATTTAAACTTTTAACTCACAAAGAAGGGATTAAGAATGAACGTCTTAATTGTATGTACGATAGCTAGCAAGTTTGAATTTTTGTCATACTTTGAACTTTTTTTCCATTCATTCAACAAGTCTTGTGATTACCACAGTTTTCCATACTGTCCCCATAGTGTGTGTCTAATTAGGCAAACAGAATCCATCTCTCTCTCTCTATCCCTCCATTCGTCGCAGGGCCAGTTTTTTCTGTTGGCATTTGGCTGAAGTAACGTCGGCTCGCAGGACACAGAAAAGGAAGAAGAAGAAGAAAAAAAAAAGGAAACTCTCCAGAGCTTGTGGCTGAGTGTAATCCTTCCCTGCCAAGTCGCAAACATCAGCATGTAATTATTCTGACAGCTGCTGCACTTCAATTAACTGTAATGTACACCAGAGAAATATTATTAGTAGCAGTCGGGCAGACATTTTGCCAACAACATGCCGTACAAAATAGGGACACAAACAAGATAATAGTCAATTACACTATAGATGATGAAGAAGGAAAGCCCGTTTCATGGATGTAAATTTCTAAATTGTGTGCATGTTTTAGATTAGGACTATAGATGTGTAAGTCTCACAGTTATTGTTAAAAACTTGGTTCTTGATGATTCTTGATGATTCTTGAGGCTTCAACGTGTGTATTTTGAAGCACTCTACACTTGTTTATGGACCATTAATTGTGAAAAGGTCTTTTTTTTTATCCAAAAACATATTGGGACAATTAAAAATAATTGGCAGAAAACTCACCATTAGTGACACTCCATTAACAAATACTCATATTTGAGCATCACAGCTGTCGTAGCGTAGCTTCTACTGTTCTCCTTCACACAAGCTGCTTTAATCTAATTCATTTAAATGGCTGCATTCCTCTACGTTCATGCTGTTTCCTTCTTCTTTTTTGGATGCTGTGCTCAATTGGGTGTGAAGGAGTGTTAATGTGTCTATCATGTCGTGTTTGGGAGGAAGAGGGAGCTGCATGATGTGCGGAGATGGTAATGGCTTTCAAGGGACCTGGGCCTTTGCAGACATGCAGAGTTACGACCGCACATAAAAAGCTGTGAAAGTACAGTGAGGCTCTACACAGTAGATTGGAGTACAGGGATTAAGAGCATGCTATTTTGTCTCAGGTATTTATTGTCAGTGTCAAACCCAAGTGAGTACACAAAGAAGACAGCGGCACAAATGGATGAGTGGAGACGCACTCATTTGGTGTGTTCGCATGTCTCCTGATCACCAGGACGTACAAACCAGACTGTTAGGACAAGAGTCGCACTTCTGCCAGGCCCGAAGCTCAAACCTCAGCCAAAACGTGGCAGTATAATTTCATCACATCACTGAGAATCTACAGGCACCCTCTGAGATCATAACGATGCCATTTAAGACACCGGAGTGATCCAATGAAAACCCACCGTTTTATGTTCACTGCAGCTCCCACTTCAAACATTACACAGAAGTATGATGTCAATTGGTCTCGGATAATTTGGCTCAATCATGTAAATGTCTATTTGAAGTATGTAAAAATAAATACGACTGATGTTAAACAATATCTTCATCTTTGCATGAGATATTCATAACTTTTAAACAACCAACACAGCAAGGCACATGTTGAATGGACATGAGAGTTTATTATAAAAACCTTAGGCAGGAAGGGGAAACAGTTCAGCCATAAGCACCTGTATTAGAATAAAACAGCGGAAATAAACATGTTTACAGCCTGGTTAAAAAAAAACAGTTTTGGTCTCTATAGCTAATTTCCCTGTTTATGACACCTGTGAGAGAGATGATATCAAGGCTTAAAGTTACACATGATTGATTGACAGGTAATTGCCGTTACAGATGGCTTTTTAGGGCACCAAGGCATTATTCGTCTCGCCTGAGGTCCACGGCAACCAGTGCCGCATAGCGCTACGGAAACTTACAGGCGACTTTAATACTGAGACTGAACCTTACTTGGTATGACCAGAAAAATACAGTCTACTGCCTGACTGTTTACTTAAAGTTGTTAAAGATGTTAGCAAGCCTATTTCCACAAAAGAGATTACACAGTGCAACATTAGAATTCATTCATGGTTCGAGGTGCATCCTTTGCTAAATGCTGAACTGTTCCCCAGCCAGTTGCAAACTTTGTCTGCTGTTTGGCACTGGGTAAATAGTGTAAAGTAGGTTTGTCAGAGTTTTTTGCTAAACGCCACAGCAGGAAATGACAGCATGAACCAAAACAGTACACCTCTTTGCAGTCAAAACAATATGCTCAAAGACAGTAAAATGCTTCATAGAGCTGAGGGAAGAGTTGTGTGATAATTCTCTGTTGATAAGTGGCAGCTTTGAAACAACTAACTTCTTGTCAAGAGTTAAAAAGTCCTGGCATGTAGAGTAGCTGCATGAAGAAGTATATCAGTAACCCTAAATCCAGATCTACTAAAATACGGAATAAATAAAGCAACAAGTTACTTTTTGGGGATATTTGAGGATACAATCAATTTCTCCCACAGACATTTTGCTGGATGTTTGGCCCTTTGGACGGGCCTGGAGTTTGTGAACTTGTAACACACACGGAACACACACACACACACACACGGGTGCCAAACTATCCAAACAAGAAGAGATATATGTCCTTCCACTGTGTTTTTCACAGGTCTCCTGGCTGCTGAATGTAGGCGTGTTCCCAGCTAATATCAACAGCCGAGCCGGTGAACACATCACAGAGGGACAGGAGTAAATGGTGTGTGATCGCATGTAGCATTCTCCGACCACTGCTGAGGAATGTGAGCGAGGAATTTACTGCACCTAACGGAGATGCTTCTGGTCCATGTGTTTTTCAGCTTTGAAACCATTGAAACTCGACCTCCCCACTGATACTGCTGAATTATGAAGAGGGATGAGAGTTATGGAGTCCTTTAATATGTTTAATGGTCGAACAAGTGCTGCTCGGATTTTAGCCATAACCTTCAAAAGTTTTAACTGTAGGCAGCAAAAAATATGTGTTTTTTCACGTTTGCCTAAAGATTATTAAGTTATGATTGTGCATGGCAAAGCCATTACTGTAGATCCAAACAGTCTTACATAAGAGTGTTTGGATGTCAAGAGGAAAAACATACGTGGTTGACAGCTAAAGTTGAACCACTGAGTCTTCGAATACTGGGCTCAGTGCCGGCATGTTGTCATATAGTTAGACTAATGACCACGCTAAGCTTCTGTCAGACCCAGTTTTTATAATTGTTCACAGCCCTTGTTGCTCCAAAATAGAGACATACCTCTACAAATATGAGCATTATTGTTGGGATAATCCCTGTCCATGCTGCAAAAAACAGTACAAAAGACTAATCATTTTGACACTCCAGTGCACATGCTAACACACTTTCTGAGTCAAAAATGTGTCAACTACATGTGCAACGCTGGCTCAGGATTATATGGGCAAAGATCGATTTCATTTTCCAGTGTTTGTGTTGATTTCATCACGAGCCAATTTGTACTGAAACCCATTTCAACTCAGCAGGATTCACTGCCTAACACGAGGCACGGTTTGGTGGTTTTGTTGGTTATTAGCAACCGTGTAATTACACCCATAAATTTCCAGAATCTCCTGGTAAAACATGTATTATTTGCTGACACGATATTTGGTAAAACCGCACGAGATTCATATGCCTCATGTAGAAAATATGAGAGCATGTCAAACTGCTGAACACAGGCTGCAGTCACACCAGACAAAGTCTCACTAGTAAATCTAATGACCACATTTGCTGATATTCTTACACGAGGAATATTTTTTCATATGCTGGTGTGCTACTGAGGCTGCTGCTCTGCAAGCTTTTCCTCACAGAGCTCTCCAGAGAAGTGATTGGACGGCTGGAGAGCCAATAGGCGGTGGAGCAGGAGGTTATTTGAACTCTCCTCTCACGGCTCAACTAAACCAGACAATATCCTCTGACTTTTCAAACATTATTCTCTTGTAAGAATCCGTCATCGTCACGTCTGCTCAGTCACTGCTCCTGTGAGCACAGAAAGAAGCGCGGAGGAACTTTTTTTAACCATTTTATTTAAATTTACTTTTACATCAAGTGTATCCAGGATGGGAACCTGTTGCTTCTATTTACATCTGGAAGTCTGCTGATGCACCTGTTGATCGAGGGGAAACTCAACTCTGTTTAACAATGGACAAAGTTGCTGTGATGAAGTCAGACACGCTGCTTCATTTGGAGGACAACAGGAGGGCAGAGGAGAGGAGCAGATTGGACTGTGTAGACTTACCTCAGAGCAGTTTAACAGACGGAGAGAACACAGACCTGCTGGGATGCGAGGACGCCACTGAAAACAGCTGTCCTATCAAGTACAGAAGATATGGGTACGCCCTTTTTGTTATGAATATTGTTTTGATGGCATGATGAGCAGTTAAACAGGAGATAGTTTGTAGTGCAATTGAAATATGTATCCTAAGGCAGTTAAAAGATAATTCTCTAATCTGACGTGTCACATTCAAATGTTTTTGTACTCCTCTACATACATATTTGAAAAGTTTTTTGGAGTTCTTTACACATTACAGACTAAAAATATTTCAGCATTTTGTTGTTTCGTGCATAGAGGAGCTTCATAAATCTTAGGCACCTTCTGATTCCTCCAGGTCTCGTCTGGGTGGGGTCAAAGTTCGGCACAAGAGACAGGTGCTGCAGGACATGGCCCGACCACTTAAACATTGGCTGTACAAACATCGGGACAATCCCTATCCCACCAAGACGGAGAAGGTCCTGCTGGCCCTGGGCTCACATATGACACTAGTCCAGGTGAGAGAACAAGCTTGTGCAAGAATGATAGCAGGATGAAGGCCAAGTGACTTCAGGGATGTGTTAATATTGAATTATTTGGGTTAAAATGAAGGTGGTGATATCCTGTAACAAGGTGCATCTGTGCAGGTTTCAAACTGGTTTGCGAATGCTCGACGCAGACTGAAGAACACAGTGAGACAGCCAGACCTGAGCTGGGCACTGAGGATCAAACTGTACAATAAATACATCCAGGGAAACGCAGAGAGACTGAGCGTGTGCAGTGATGACTCTGACTCAGATGGTAAGAGCTGCAATGAATGCAGTGTTTATCAGTTTATCTAATGTGAATCACTTGAATCACTCAGTTTTGTTTTCTTTGCTGCAGATGAAGAGTGTCCCTTACAAACTCCTATCAGCCAATCAGACTTTGGCAGGTCATCTTCCCACAAGAACGTGCTCCAGAAACAGGGCAGTGTAATCGCCATGGCGGACTCCGCCAATAGTGACGACAGCGCGTCGCCTCCGTCCAAGTACAAGAGCAGTTTACTGAATCGGTATCTGAACGACACCCTGCGCCACATGATGGCGGCGAAGGCCGATGCGGTCACCTCAGCCCGCAAGAGGAGGAGCCACTCTGAGTCGTTCAGCTCCAACGAATGTGATCGCGATGTCGTGTCCCCGGCGTCGTCCTACGAAACAGAGGCCAACTTTGTGTACCACATGGGTGAGAGATGTCAGTTTTTGTCACATTATCGCACATTAAAGTGATTGAAAAAAAAAAGTATGTTAACACCTCAACTCAATATGTTTAGAATCAGGGAAAGCATGTAATAATGCATAACACTCGTGCATAAAATCATGACAAAATAAGCAATCAAAAAGGTAAATTGGGAATCAATGAGATGATAGCACCCCCTGTCCATAGAAATCATTAAAGCATCGTCCTTGTTAATTGTAGATTTATGTTGAATGTGCAGTAAAATGACACTTTAACTGCTCTGCTTCCCTTCAGTTCTTTTTTAACACACCACAGTGTACAATAAAATAAGAACAGACTGAACAGAAACTTCCACATGGCTCCTCAGAGTTCCCTGACATTAATAAATCTTTGGCATTCCACTGAAAGTCAGAAGCTCTGCGAAAGTCAATTATAAAGTTACAGCAAAACTGGGTGGGAGATTGACACCTGGGTGCCCTTTCAGACCTATAGGGAGCCCAGCACCCTGACAACCCTCAAATCTGCTATGGTACAGGAGCCAAAACCTTTACAAACATTACTAATAAAGACCCATGCAGACGCTGAAATCTCTCATTTTAAAATTGGATGGAGCTTGTTCTGGCTGCCGCTTGCACACCGCAAATATCATTTCCATATACTAGAATGTGCCATTTGTTCCGCTTCAGCTTCTTGCCATGGTGGAAATGTCCAGTCCAGTCTCAAGGACAATTACAGAATGTCTGAGACTTTATTCTTCCCAGGGTGAGAAGTGGAAGCCTCAGCCAAACTGTAGAATTGGAGCAGTCTGTCAGTAAAGCACTGAAGACGTCTCGTAGAGCGACTGTCAGAGCTGCCACTCAGCTGTGAGACAACGCAGTGCGAGCTCACTAATATCCCATTCCCAGTGTTTGAGGGGCAGTTTTGCTTCCTTGACTCATGTATGTTTTGGCAGACAGCTTCTCCCAAGTGTTACTTTTCTACTCAAAATCAGTTTAAATTTACATTATATCAGAAGAGCTGTGAAAATATTTTTGAAACCAATTCTGCTTTTTAGCATATCTCTATATCATAGTGTCACAGTACAATTAAAAACAGAATGCTTTAAGTTTCTTTCCGATTATTTTTTGAACCATTTTCCTGGCAAACATCAAATCCTGGTCTGAGTTGAAAGATTATTTACTGGATATTTTTATTGTCTCTGACAGGGCTTAATTTGCATCCGGAAAGCTCAGTTTAACCTCAAATTGTCCTACAGATTGGTAACTTCAATAATTAGGAACATTCATTTCAATTTTAATTTTAACAGACTTGTACTGTAATATATCTAAAGAAGCAGTGAACAAGTGAAATGGTATATAATACATGTGGTACAGTGCGGTATTTATTTGACTAATGCTAATATAAGTATTGTTATTTACCTCATTCATTTTGGAGAATAATGTGACATTTTGAGAAATTTGCTTATCCACTTTCTTGGCGAGAGTTAGATGAAAAAATTCAAACTCTTATATTTGCAGGCTAAATATTTAACTATAGCTATCAGACGTTAGCTTAGCATTTAGACTGAAAATGGGGGAAAAGCTATCATGGTTCTTGAATGAAATATACGATGTTAATTAATGATTTATTAATTGATTGATTAATTTTGGAGGTGTTTGACTGAGAAGCTGATCGGCTAGCTGTTTTCCTCTATTTTCAGTCTTTATGCTAAGCTAAGCTAACCATTTTGCTACCTTTAGCTTCACATTTAGCATACAGTCATGAATGGTATCAATTTTCTCATCTAGCTCTGGGCAAGAAGCTCAGTTTAACCACAGATTATTGTACAGATCAGTTCAGTAATTGGGAACACTCAGAAATTGAACAGACGTGTACTGTACTACATCTAAAGATATAGTGAACAAGTGAAAAGTTATATAATACTTGTAGGTACAGATATAAACAATGATAATATAAGTATTCTCATTTACCTCATTCATTTCAGGGAATAATGTAATATTTTGGGAAAAAGGCCTATTCATTTTCTTGCCAAGAGTTATTGTAAGCTAAATATGAAACATCTAGCTGTAGCTAGAAGATGTTTAGCTTAGCATTTAGACTGGAAATGGGGGAAAAGCTAACAAGGCTTTTGGCCCAAATGAAATCTAAAATGTTAATTAGTGAGTTTTAGATGTGCTTTTTTTTTATCTTTAGACAGTGGCAGGCTAGCTGTTTTTCTAATTTTCAGTCTTCATGCTAAGCTAACCATTCTGCTGGCTAACTTCATATTTGGGGTACAGGCTTGAGTGGTATCAATCTTCACATCTAGCTCTGGGCAAGAAAGCAAATAAGCATATTTCCCAAAATGTTCTTCAAACATATTACTCTCATACTTCAAACCATATTTCTTTTGGATCATTTAGGGGTTTCTTGATGTCATCACACACTATGTGGGTAGCACTGTTGAAATGTTTGTGCAAACTTTTAATGTATCCCTGCTGGTCATATTAAGAGTGTTTGCAACCCAGTACGGCTCCTCTGTGGAGGTGAAGTGGAAAGTCAAGCTGCCAGACTCATGACAGGCACTAACACCATTAACACGTTTATACTCCGCCCGGGAGACGGCTAAAACAGTCACTAAACCTCGGATGATGGACTAATAAGTGATGCCACTACACAGTATCTAACAAGGACACTTTAAACATATCAGTCCGAATCCCACAGGCAGTTAAAGTCTAATGGAAGAATATGTTGTGACTAAATGTGACTATTTACTGTACAGAAATATGAGGATGGTTATACCACATAATATGGTACTCACATCAACTGCAGTGTTTCCCTTAAAAAGGCTGGAGAGCCATAAATGTGACCAGCATCATGTTTTATTGGACACAGAGCGACAAAAAACATATCTGGACAAACGCCTTGCTGCGTTTTCCACCCATTTTGTTTCAAATAAAAACATTCATGCTGAGTGGGGAGTCTCTTGTCCGCAAATACATATCCGCATTAGGGAAATAAGGTGTTACAATATTTTCTCAGCACACAGTTTTTTCCAGCATAGATCCTAATGACACACCTGTGAGATGACTAAAAGTCACTGACCATGGCTTGTGGGGGGATTTAAACTGATATTGTGGGAGAACATCCAAGACTTTAAATCAGCTCATGCAAACATTATTTCATTCTGAGGGTTAAATGATACAGGATTTATGATAGTGAGCTAAAACCCATAATATACACAAACTTGTCCAACTTTCATACAAATTAAAACAGAGTCTTCATGTCTTCAAAGAAGACAATCGATACCTCTTTCATATCTGCCCATTAATAACGAAGCTGGAACCCTGGATGTATTATTGAGAGGTGGATACAGCATTGGAGGGCTCCATTCATTCTTTCATTAAAGGTGCTTAGTGATGCATGAAGCCCATGCTTCCGCATTGTGCGGCCTATAGAGATTTCTGCCAGCTAACTTCTGGTTTAGCCCTCCGCTAACCTGAATAAAGATAAAATGATTCAAGCGCATCGCTCTTTGAGACTTTCCAAATGGTATTGGACCAAAAGGATCAAATTCTAATAGTAAAACTAATAATTTTGTGGGGTTTGTGACGAGAAAAAAACAAGTACTGTATCCACAACCACTTCTTCCACAATATAACCATATTGGAAAAGGACATACTTTACATTACACGGCTACTTAAATACTTAAAATAACCCAATAATTTGATACAAAATCATTCTATTGCATCCGCCGTGGTCCTAAAGAATCTATTATCAAAGCAGTGGTCTGTTATACAGAAATAACAGATTGTCGAATGTCATATTCCACAGGCTAAGCAAACCGGTTGCTTGCTGTAACTTCATATTTGCCATTCAAAATTTAAATTCTCAATGAGAGTGGTATCAATTTCCTCATCTTAACAAGAACAAGTTCATATGTGTGCTATTCTTCATTTGTAAATGAGGCTTGTAATCAGGTTAGAGGTAAGCTCTAATATTAAATTCTAACTAAATTGCACCATTGCAGCACAATCTAATATCAAAAGAGCAGTCATCAGCTTCATTACCCCTGTAAAATTTTGTTGTAACTGATCTCGGCTGTAAATTTGAGACTCGCCAGAGGTAAAACAACGTTTTTCTCTTGGTAATAAATACAACAGAGGTACAGAAGTACTTTCTTGGCAAAGCATGTTATAGCTAAAGAGAGAAATGCTCAGGGACGTTCAGTAGCAAAAAAGCATAAAACAGCAAAATGATTTAGTATCAATAAGTAGTTGCTCTTGGCTCCAGCTTGGCTTGAAGAAATCAGAGACTGGGATGTTTCGGGCTGTTAGCATTGAAAGACTGTGTTTCACAGTGGGCCTCTAATTTCCCTGTCTATTGCTCTCTGAAGAAAAAAATTGACGAGCTTCTATCTGCTCCAATGAAAAAAGGCAATACTCCAAAACTGAAATGGAAAATATGTTCTACATATAATGCATGCTTATGCACAGGCCACAAACAGAAATTACACAAGCAATATAATACTTCTCCAAAGTCCTATTTATCCTGTTCCTGCTTCTGAAATAGCCATAGATACTGTAGTTTAATTTGAGGACAAAAATAAAGACTGACCCTTCCTTCTTTCACAGATGTTCTCAGGGGTATACACTCCCCTGTCTCTCAGGCCTTGATTAAAAATGATAAATATGTGCAAGGACAGGTTTTGGGAAAGGAATGATACACAGTGGACCAACTTTACAGGTGCTAGCGGAGCTGGAAATCTAAAAATCGCAGCGTCAATGCTCACGACACGATGCAGATATCAGATCTTTTTCCTTTTAAAAGCTCAAGAGAAACTCCATTGCATTTGTTTTGGCTGGTTCAGCTGAGCACAGGCAAAATGGTGCTCTTCACTGAGTCAAGCTTTTTCTGGCACTGTAAAACCAGAGGGACATACTAGACAAGAAGTATACACACATTTATATTGAGAGATGCACGCACAGACACACACTAAACCCACGCATATGCACAATCTCCCATGAATACACACTCACACACATGCTGCTAATTAAAAACTCCCATATATTAATACTAGGTATCACTAACATACAGCCATGAAGCCTAATCTAACAGTGATTGTCCTCTGAATATTTTCTGTTTGCAATTTCACTGCTATCACGTCAGCTGATTCATGGCATATTTAGGTGAGTCTTTTTCTTCTCTGTTACAGATACAATGGACTATACTTCAACTAAATGTGACAGGTAAGTGCGGTCATTGCTCAATCTGCAATCAAATCAGCTGTTTGCACTTTTGAACTTTCATCAGTTTGAAAATGAATACTATTCATAATCCCTCCTGGAAGTTGTTCTTGAAATTGAACCACCACCTCTAATCCATCTATATAATTCCGGCTTTATATCAAAAGATGATATCAAAGCAAATGCACCATTTCTGCTTTGGATTTCTAAAGTTTCTCCAGCTAGATTAATTGAGGAATAATGTATTCTTCTGCTTCATACTGCTGTTTTTCATATATACATATATTCACAGGGAGAAGAAGCAGGAACGAGGCCAGCAGAAGCGAGTCGATCAGGGCTGGAGGGAGATCCACGCCGCCGTGGCTCTGACCAACTTGGCTCAGGGGCAGAGCTGCACGGCAGACCAGAGTGGCGTAACCCTTCCCAGTGTTGGCACAGCACAGAGCTGCACCCGAGAGCCCTTCACGGTTACGAGGACCACTATCATAGACAGGATGTGTGTCACAGGACCCACCTCTGCTCTGAGGCAGAGCTGCACCGTGGGGCCCACTCTCACCAGCCGCATCATCCAGAAGTCCTCTCATATCTCTGAGGTCCAGACTGTTAATGTGGCCCTGGCAAACAGTGTGTAGGCATTTAATTTGAGCATCTGGCCTAAGCACATCGTTCCATATAGGAATACCAGATGCCTAAGTACCTTGCAATATATGTACAGCCTCTTTAATTTTGTAATGCTGATAAACTTTGACATTTTCAATTATTTTTACATTGTAAAATGGAAAACCTGACCTAACACAGTTGAAGATTTTCTACTGTTTTTGCCATGTTTCTAATGTCTTCCTATTGCCGTCTGTTGCAGTAAGTTATATTAACTTCCATGAGACTGGATGATCATCCAATGCTAAAGTCTGACAGCAGCTATTTGAATAAACCCAATGTGAAATGTTTTGACCAGTCGTTTGCTTTAAATCACTGCTCTGCAGTGGCTGAAGGAGCATAGTTAAGTTTTACCGAACTGTACTTAGTGGTAGTTTTCATGTGTGCAATTGTGGCTCTCCAAGTTTCATTATAGGCAAATTGCTTTTTAAAAGGTTGCAATATGTGCAGATGGGTGGCATCCTGAACTGAGCACGTTGAGACAGTACTCAAGCTGTAACATGTGCTGTGATTAAAATTCTTCTGATGAGCATTGATGAAGCTAAAGGATTCACAGTGACAGCTGGGACATTTTGGATAATTTGTTGCAATACATGTCAGTAAATGTCCATGAAATATATTGCACATGGTTGAAACGTCACAGGGGACACAAAGGTTTCCTTATACAAAGATAAAGCACCTGGAATCAATCCAGGTTACCCAGTAACCCAGAACAGACAAACTGAACACAAGCTCCAGATGGGGCCTTTAGCATTTTTCACCCACCATGGTTTCTCCTTCATGCTAGTAGGGAGGATGAGGCAAGGTGGTTGCAATCAGGAACTACACCACTAGATTCCACAACTCCTACACACTGGACCTTTAATAGATCAAATAGCTAAGAGTATATGAAAGAGGACGTTCGTAGTAATGAACAAAGAATTATCACCCAATTCAGTTATCGGCCAAAAGGCAAACTGCCGACAAATTAAGCAACTAGCCAGTGAACATTTAGAATTTAGAAGATAGCTAAAGAACTAGGTAGGTTGTAATTTTTGCACTTTTATTTGTCAGGTCACAAAAAATATGACTCCAAATAAATGCTAACGTTGCTCCACCTTTTCTGTAGGCTACTGCTACCTAACAAGTTCCCATATCAACTTAAAAAGTGATGTCAACCCTGTGTTTATGACTATTTTCTACTACCACCAAATGTCCTTAAAGTCTGTAAATGCAGCCTCAACTTTTTGGAAAAGGTCTTCAACGTGAACTTATCGTAATGCAATAATAAGGTAAGTTGCTCACAAGTACAATGATTTCTCTCTGAGGATCAAAACCTTCTTTTCTTCAACAGCCAGCATCGTTACGATAGGAGAGACATACAAGTGTCATCTGGTTCTGATGTTGAAACATAATATGAATGCCAAATTTCAGGAATTTCCTGACCTCAGTATAGCTTCATTTGTCAGAAACACATGTTATTTGAAATATACAGTGGTGGGAGAAGTATCCGGATACTTTTCTTCAAATAAAAGCACTAATACTACACTAATACTAAATCTGTAACATTTACTTTAAAGTACATTAATAGATGTTTAACTTAAGATAATTTTCACTACTTTATATACTGTTTTGGTAGTTTAATCTAAAACATCATATTCCATTATTACGCAAGATTTGTTGCATTGCTGTCCCGTGAGAACTACAAATCTCTAAAAAAAGTCAATTTTTCATTAAAAACAGCCCTGTTTTCAGCTAACCCAAGACTGTTTTTAAACAGTTTATCTTCATACGTAAGGGATGAAGGGACACTTAATCCTTCAATTTATCAGAAACTTTGTTCGCCAATCACCAAATCTGGAGATACAACGTTCATATGAGAAATTGTAATCTCAAAAGTAACTAGTAACTAAAGCTGTCAGAATGTCTTTGCTTTTGATATGTAGTGGGGTCGAAACATAAAGCTACATAAAATTGAAACAAAAAAGTCCCTCAAGTTTGTACTCACAAACAAATAACAGTAAATGCAATTTGAATTTCTCAACTGGAAATAGACATGCTCAGCCTCAGGGGAATATTGGTACACTGCCTTTGAGGACAGACTTGTGGGGAGTGTCCTGTTTCATCTGGGGACATCCTGACACCAACATAAGCTTGTAATCACACTCTGTCCTCGGGGGCCATTTTACAAAACATGATTAACAGGATTTTTCCACTTGTGTCCTGGTTTTTGGTCTGCTCTTCACATTTTGTGCTAAGAATGTTTTCAGTCTTGCATGTTCGACAGGCTAGTCATCAACAAAGTATTATGGAAACAGTACCTCACTCCTGTTTCCACTGTAAACCTGTTTTCGATTAGGTGGGCTTTCTACACAACATGGAAACAAAATGGCAGTTCTCAAATGGCAATTAAACAGTAATTAGTCTTGAGTGACGGCATCTTGAGGTTGTCATTTATTTAAGTTTGAAACAATACAAATGTTACTGGACCATAACCCTAGCAGATGCCATTCAATATTAAGGCAAATATCATTTTTACATATTGCTAAATAAGATTCAAATAGGTGCACAGCAAAAACAACAGGGAAAAAGTACAAGGCTAAAGGGGCGAAAAGGTCAACATGATTGAAAACAGGAAGAAGGAAGTCAAACATTATAGAAACAATACATCAAACAAAGGTCTTGGGAATGCTCTCATACTGTAATGTATGAGAAATGCCTTCAAGTCATTGGGACATTAAATAGACCACAACACCACACAGAAACTGCAAAAACAAATGGAGAAGAATGTAGGGTCAAGTTGAACTCAAGTTAGCAAAATAGTATATTTTATTGCAAGTGCTCTTAATACTGTAAACTTCAGACATATAGCTATAGAAGTTATGGTCCAGATCAGACATGCAAAGAAAAGAAAGACAGGTTTGGTTGCAGAGAATCCTAAAAGACAAAGCTGATTGCTTGTCTTTCCATGGAAAGAGGGGGACACAACAGGAAATTTGATGGAAATCATCATCAAACAAATAATAATTGGATCAAAAAACAAAAATAAACAGGTGTCAGTAACAGGAGTCCTTCGTAAAATTTCTTATGTTAGCATTCACAGTGTTCTGGTTGCATAATGACAGTTAAAGTTTGTTGTTAAATGGAGGCAAACACACTCCACATAACAAGTCTCTTCCACCACTGCTCCGTTTAAGTGATGTGTTATGTATAATATAAAGCTTGCAAGTCTATGCGCTGTGGAACATTTTGTACTTTAACTTTGCAGCTACAGAGAAGGCAACGTTTATATCTCACAACGCATAAGCAGGGAACTAGTTTTTTCCTTAAAACAAGAATTAAGGAGACTTCTGTATTGATTATAATGGAATCATTTGGAGTAAAATTTGACAAGCTATGTACTTTAACCTACAAATTGGTTCATGTTATAGGCACTATACTATTAACCTGATGCCTTAATGTACAACAGAATCACTGTTGCCAATAAGATAAACTCAAACCAGACATGTACTCCTATGACGTACACTTGGCATGGTTATGTCAATTTAAAACACTATACTTCCTTCGACAAGAGGCTATTTTTTTTTTACAATCCTTTCATTCGTGTTTTAAACAGAAAGTAGTGACATGTGACAGATGATGGTTGAAAAGGAAGTGTGCAAACAGCAAAGTCCTTTCGACTCACAGAACTACTCCAACAATTAGCTTTTAAGAACTCATCCAGGCCCACCTCTCCCTCTCTCCCCCTCTGTTTCTGGTCCGTAGTCATTCCTATCCGGTTGGTGTTTTTTTTGGTTCTGTCCACTTTCAGGGTATGGAACAGTATCCTCCACATGCCCTGCCACTGCCCTGATCCTGGTCCCCCAGACGGAGCTTCTGACCTTGGTGTTCACTCTCCCAAAGCCCAGGAGTCTGGAGGATCTTCTCCACAAGCTCCTCAAAGGCACATTGGACGCCGTCTTTGGTCTTTGCACTGGCCTCTGTACAAAAAAAAAAGATGGTTACCAAGAAGAAAAACACTGGTAGAGCACATTTATAAAAAGAAAAAAACCTTACACATCAGCTTTTAAATTTAAAAATATCCACGTGTTGACAAACATGACATATAAAGTATAAAAATGACTTCATTTAAGAAGCAGGAGGAATCCAGTGGGATGAAGACATCCTCACAGCAGATTAAATCCATGACATCTTCTTGCCCAACCCTTTTCGAAACCCCTTAATTTAGCCGTTCTAAAATGGAAACTCCACAGAAATGTTAACCTAATTTCCCAGAGAGGGGCAGAGTGGAGATGAGAATCAGGAACACGTGTAGACATGGATCAGATAAATGAAAGCCACTAGATTTGAATCATAATGCACTTCTTCTGGAGTAGCTGCATCTCTCAGTGCAGCTCTGACAGTAGAGACTCAAAAATGCCAAAACAGTATAAACAACGCAACAAACCCAAACTAAATGCACGACTTACTAAGTGATGTCTTGACTGGCTCCAACTACGCAATTACAGTTTTGACTTTTGAGTACAGTATGGTACATTTTAGTGGCTCCAAGTTACATTTTATGGTTGTATTAGTTTAAATGACCATGTCTGACCACGTCTGATTTTACACCAACATGGATACTTACCAATAAAAAGCATAGAATGTTTCCTAGCAAACTTCAGCCCCTCATTTCTGTCCACTTCACGGTCATCCTGAAAACCAAACATCCAGACATCCTATGTCATTTTCTCTATGAGAAATACACATGGTAAAGGAATTAGTGTTTAAACATCATGTATTACACAGTGTAGCAGCCACAGTGGCTGGTGAGCACGTTTATAAAATACTTTTGAGTATTTCTGGTGTTGTATGATTTTCATTTTTGCATATTTGCATCTTTATGGTGAATAGCTTGCATATAAATGATCAGCAATCCAAAATCTAGCACCGTATGCGTCACTCACCTTATCGATTTTGTTCCCGACAAGCATTTTTACAATGTCATTGCGTGTTGTGTAGGTTTCCAGTTCATTCAGCCAGTTTTCAAGCTTTGTGAAAGTGTCGCGCTTTGTGACGTCATACACTGTCAAATCCATGCAAACGGAGAAGAGGAGGAAATATTTTAAATAAGTACAACAACATCTTCACAGGACGCTGCAAATATCTGATGCCTGTTGATTTACAATCGGAAGATTTAGCAGATGCCATGATCCAAAACAGCTTCTATTGACTCCCTCTTGATAAAATTACAGGCAAACAATAAGCAGGAAGTGACAAACAGTATGTCTGGGACCCTGGAAGGATCATATGTAAATAAAGTGCTATGAAAAGCACAGAGTGGATTTGTTTTGTTATGTTTTATGTTACTGGAAAGCGGAAACCATCTAGGTCTTGTATTGGACACATAATATGGCTTTATAAGCTGCACTGTTTACCAAGGATGACTCCCTGTGCACCGCGGTAGTAGCTGGGCGTCAGGGTACGAAACCTTTCCTGTCCAGCTGTGTCCTGCAAAGGTAAACACACTTAATATCAATGGCAGCAAAGGACTCCGTGACAGTAAACTTTTAAGACCAACAGGTACACTAGCCAAGTCCCAGCATCCACACTCAAAGACTCTGACGTTGATATGTGGTCGCGTTAGGTCTGCAAGGTCTCAGGACTGTCCTACTGTGAAAGTGCCCACTGCCTGAGGAGTCCTTGCAGACTTTTTTGCGTTCTTATCCTTCATATTGTTCTAATATTAAAAACAGAGATGACCGGGGAAAGTTGTTAAAAAAAATAATGACAGAAACAGAGAAAAAGTTCACAAAAATCTCATTTACATGTAGATGTGCGTGTACATGGTTTCATGTTAAGCTAAATGCAATATGAGCCTTGCACCTGTCTCAGCCCACAGTACATGTGACTTCACACAGTGCTGTACTCTTCCTCATCAAGTATTTTAAGGTCTGGCCTCCTCCTACACAAACACATTTTTGCTAAAAAAGATGAATAATGAAGTCTATGTGTGCTCTGTATTCAGGGCTCAGGTTATTGCCTCACTCTGTACACTGTGTTTTCATTGGACGCTGGGACTGGGCCACTGTACGCCTCATGAAAGGACGTTTTTCCAGTTTCTTTCTGTAGTTTTCTGGCTGAGTGCTGTCGCCATCTTGTGGAGGAGATCTGTAGTTCACCATGTTTTTTCCTGACAACACAAACAAAGTGTAGACAATGGCATAACGACCTCAGTCTTACCCAAATGGCGAGCTTCGCTCTGTTCCCATCTATCGCGAGTGTCTTTACTTTGAAATCCACACCTGATCAGTCACAAAAGAGAGAGAGAGGAAAGACTTTAAAGGGCTTTAAATGATCAAGTTTAAACAACAGTATTGTCCATAAGTCTATACTTTATATGTATGTGTGTGTATTACCTATTGTTGCTGACTGCTCTGGGTCAAAAGTATCTTCTGTGAACCTCAGGAGGAGACTGTTGGGGAGAGGAAAGATAATATGGAAATAAGCAGGGCAGTGCAGTACAATAGGCTTTTGTGAGTTGGCTCGCTGGTTTTCTGTCTGTCAGTAACATGATGAAAACATTTGCTCGACAGTTTTAATGTTGACAGCTGACAGAGGAGCGAGCAACACTCCATCTCTGAACCCAAAACAATGTTAAAAAAAAAAAAAAGTTGAAAGTTTTCCAGCTGGCATGGCTTGTTATCTTACTGTCACCTTATTGACGGTGAGTTTGGGGCCTAAACAGGTAGAAAGAAAGAAAGACAGCAGCAGCAGCAGCAGCAGCTGCTGAGGACCGGCTGTAAACTTACATAACAGCAACTATATCAACATTCACAACAGGCTAGCTAATAAGCTCGCTCCAAACAGAGACAAACCTGGACTTCCCGACTCCACTCTCGCCAATTATCAACAGCTTCAGAGTCGTCAGCACGTTTTCATCCATATTCCTACGGGAGCTAGTTTGGACTTGCACTTGGCGACGCTTTTATCGGTGAATTTTTACTTGTTTTTAGGGCAGCCGACGGCTAGCAGCTCAGATGACAGCCTGCTGTTCGCGCAACTTCCGGCCAACCTGCGACGCGCGTGACGTCACGGAGGTTCACGAGATTGAAAACAAAGCAACAAAGAGCCCGGGTTTAAAATATAATATAATATAATATAATATAATATAATATAATATAATATAATATTAATTCTAATATACAATATAATATAATATAATATATAATATAATATATAATATAATATAATATAATATAATATCTGTATAACATGTGTTGCTATTGTGTTTTGTGGCTTTCTTGCCAGGTCACCCTTGTGAAAGAGGTCTTGATCTCAATGGGTTTTTTATCTGGTTAAATGAAGGTTAGATATAATATAATATAATATAATAAAATAAAATAAAATAAAATAAAATAACAATAAAATAAAATAATAATATATCATATAATAAAACTAAAAATATAATATAATATAACTGTATAACTGTGTGCTATTGTTGTTTTGCAATGCAACGCATTTGATACAGTTGGCGTTTTTGGCAACTTTTTGCTGTTATTTTAGAAAAAAAAAACAGTTTTGTCCATAACATTTTGAAATTATAGAACATGTTTTGAAGTTTTTCCTCTTTTTTCTTTTTCACACAACACTTTTTACAGCCTTTTTATTTCACTTTGTGGTAGGTGGTTAACAGTTTCTGTCCTTGTTCAGGCAAAGATGCACCGTACACTTCCCACAGTAGACCTGCATTATCGTGTTAATGATATTTTGATGATGATATTTGCTTTCTCTCTCTTATTCCTCTAGAACTGTTATTGTGGAAATACTCAAAATGTATTTAAATGTGGCACTTTAGGGATTAGTTAGATTAATTAAGTCATCAAAATAGTGTGTGTTTGTATTTTAGTAAGCATTATGTGGATTAAATTACAAATTTGTTTTAACACGATTTAATTGTAATATAAAGAATGAGTTACTTAATAAATATACATTCTTTCAATGGAGAAAATACTTATTTTAAAAAATGACTTAGAATTTTGATATTACTCTCGCCGTAACTTTTTAAAAATTAGCAGTGATTTTCCTGAAAAAGCCAGGGGCTGATTGACTGAGAGCAGACATGTTGGAAATTACCAAAAGGAAACTTAGATGCCTGTAGTGGCATGATGGTCCACCAGGGGGCAGAGTACATGTATCAGATCACATACAACAGATTTTTAAAACCAGAATCAGAAATACTTTAATAATCCCAGGGGGAAATTATTTTTTGTTACAATACTCCAGTATACAAACAAACAAAAACAACATATGTAAACACGTAACCATCTATAATCATCTATTAGGCTACAGAGCTGTTCTTTGGTTGTGGTGTGACAGGTACAATCCCGGTCAGCCTGGACAGTGTGGAAGCCATCAACTGAGATGTTCTGGTCCCTAGTGTCCCTGTGCAGCCCTGTCTCTGTGAAGCTCTGTGACCGCACATGTCCCATAACAACCAGACTGGATTGTATGTATGTAAATAAAGTCAGCTTTATCCGGAGTTTGCTTTATGAAAAGGCTCAAATAAATGTGTCATGTGAATGGACTGTGCTGTCATGCCGTGGGACTGACTGACTGAAGTGACATCCGGTGTGTCGGATTATAGCAGCTCACATTACACTGAGGAGAGAGGGTGTGTGGCTGGGCGCAACGTACGCGATATCATCGTCCAGTGGGTGTATGAGTGAGTAGTATAGCAGTGGATTATTCATATAGCACTATGAATTTGAAATGATCACTGTAATAAAGATTGTCCAATTCTCTGCTATATTGTATTTTACTGTGGTTTGGTTACCGGAAAACTCTGCTGACTTAGTTGAAGTCTCTATATCATATGGTGTCATTACTCATTTACCTTCATTTTATTACTTTAAGTATATTACTTAGAGTATAATGTGGAGATAAACGCAGAAAAAGTCTGAAAGAGAGGACTTTGTAAATGGTGGTATGCTTTAACAGACTGTTGCATCGCCACAGATCATCTAAAAGATTAGGACTACCTCACAGTCTGACAAAATAGGGGCCCCCAAACAGCTAGAAACGGCCCTGTGTGGGTGTGAGGGACCAGGGCCTTCGTGTGGAGTTATGAACAAATCATTTTGTTTCATTTCAAAGATGTTTAGGAGTCTGAAGAGGTGAAAGAATTCAGTACAGACATGATGAAACTTTAACGAAAAGTGACTTTTAAATTTTGGAATCCTTCAAACATCTTTTGACCCTGCAGGTTTTATCTTGTGACCCCATGTTGGGTCCTCGCTCCCAGTTTGAACCAAGTTGTGAACTATAGGATTACTTTAAGGTTTCATTTTTATAAATGTGATTCTTTATACGATCCTTATTGTCATTTTAATTTTTGGATTTTGATCTTGTAACATATTTTTGTGTTATCTGTTTAATGCTGTGGGTCTGTAACTTGTTGTTGTTGTTGTTGTTGTTTATTTTGGTCAGGACACTTTTGAAATGGACGTTTTGTTCAGACATTCAGCTTCAGGCACATCCGAATGATTTTGGGGATCCTCTGACTTTTCCTCTTAGTTTATTGTTTGTGGATTGCCATGAAATTTGGTTCAGACATTCATGTTTCCCACAAGATGAAGTGGGAAAGTTATTATTATTGATGCATTATCGCTTTATTGTTTTCAGCTTTTAAAGTTGGAGTGGTAATTTCTTTATACACTGCTGGGTATGTTGTACATTTACCAGTAAATAAAGTCTCATTTAAAGTCTCATTTTAACCTTCAATAATACATCAGAAATTATTATTTTATTATCCCCCTGTATGATCAGAATCAGAAATACTTTTATAATCCGCAGCAAGCCGCCGGTCCTCTGGCCAACATTTCCGATCCTCGGAGCCTCGTGCGCCCTAACGGGCCGCCGCGGTGGCGCCCCGGATGCGCCGTGCGCCCCGGGCTAAAAGGCGTGCGCCCCGCTTCGGTCTTTCCGACGCCCCCCTCTGTACCTGTCCAAACAACGCCAAAGGATACCCGAGGTCGCCCTACATACCGCGAGCTATAAGGCAGCGGGTATCGCAAATTAACCCAGAGTTTTTATGCCTTTTTCGGGGCTGCCGGGCACCCAGCGGAGGGGATGCGCCCTGGGGCGGCGCCCGACTTGCCCATAGCTAGACCGGCCTGATCCCAGGGGACATTATATATTATGTTAGTGGGTTTCGTTTGCTTTTTACTTTTAAACACAACTCTAAAGCTATGGAGCATGAGGATGTATGACGTGTGTCTTTGTCCAAAAAACTCCACAGTTTTCTTTCTGGTGATTTTATTGAAAAATCCTTTTTGAGCATGACAAACAATAAAACTGCAGTAGTCTAAAAAATAATAATCACGAGCACAGTCAGAAACTTGTAGCTCTCTTCGCTCCATCTTTTTTACCAACCAAAAACAAAATATGCACATATCACATTACACATCTAGCCAATAAGAGTGCAACTTCCAATGGGCTCTAACATTAATAATGAACTTTATTATTATGAACATGTGTGTGTGTTTTACTGGTGCATATGGACTGGAAACAAAGAGTAGTTCAGTGGGTAACGGGGACCGAGGACATTGAATATGGTTTGATGGGAAACAGTGAAGAAATGGATCTAGAAATGGAATTATTATGATGAGGACTCAAAGTGGAACGGTTCATACAGAACATTAGACATGAGAGTCAGATGAACTCAGTCCCAGATGAACTCACAACTGAGGAAAGGTGAAATATCCAAACCTGAAGAAAGAGAGCGAACTGAACCATCAGTGAACACTAAAGCCAGTAAGGTAAGTTAAACTGCTAGCTCTTCAGTTAATATGAATTACATACTTTTACATGCAGTAGCAGAATAAATCCCTCAAGTTTCAGGTCAATGGGAACCTTTTGACTCTCAGATAACACACAGTCAGTGAAAGTAGTAACACATGTGAAAAAAATATTTAATGTAAATTCACATTGTGCTTAGCTAAAAGTGCAGAATATTATCAGCAATGCTTTGTAAATTTTAAATGGGTGGCTCACGTAAGTACACAACGAAAATAAATGTAACCTACTCCATTACAGTGACAGTTAATAGATACGTTGAGTAAAGAAGTGATTAATAGTTAGCTCTAAAATTCATTATCTGCAAATGTACTAGTGACTATAGTTGTACAAATTAATGTAATGAACTGAACATGCAAATATATTCCTAAATTAATATAAAGATATATAATAGTATGATGTTGTCCCCAAAAGAGTGTCCCAAAAGCAGCTTTCTTTATCATTGTGTGTGGAACCAGGAGCGCAATAACAACAATAACAAAATGGCGCATATCAAGTCTGAGCTGAGTGTGAGTTTAATCAACTCATAACGAGATGAACATGGATGAACCAATGAATTCACTAAGTGGATATAGAACTGTTTTCAGGGAGATTTAAAAAAAAAAAAAAAAAAAAAAAAAAATGGATATTGAGCTGTTGAGAAGAACTCCCAGGAAATCATTCAAAGCCAGGAACAGGTAAGAAACTAAGTAAGGTTTAGGGATAGGTTATCATTAGGAGTAGATCATACGCGGTATTGATACAGAGACTTGTCAACTGTGACTTTTATACAAAGAAGACAAGAAAAAGATTCATATTAATGTGAGGATCACTTTGTTGTCCCTTCACGTGGTTTGAAGTAGTGGTAAGTGAAGTGGATTAATATTTTATTTTAAACATGCAGATCTGCAACTAACTAACTATAGTTTGTCAAATAACTTAGTGAACTGAGACATCAATATATTCCTAAATTAATATGAAATATTATATTTTTCGTAATATAGTGTTTTACACATAAGAGTGTCCCAAAAACAGCTTTCTATCATGGGTGTGAAAGGATACCAGTGGAGAGCTGGAAGACCTTAATAAGGCAAATCAGGACGGAGACTTATGTCATACGACTATGGACAATGATGTCAATGAAATTTGTCTCCTGAGCCCGGCCCACCTACACACCAACCCCCAGGCAGACACACAGGGCCAGGAACAGGTAAGAGACTAATCATAGTTTTAATTGATAGATATCATCAGGAGGAGATCAGTACCTATATTGAGACAGATATTTGTGACTGTGACGTTATGCCAAAAGAAGGAAAGAAAAAAGAAACAAAAGCATGCAGACATATTCTGGTTACATATGTGGTGTGTTGTCGGATTCTCCAATGGTGTTTTTTCCTCCAGATGGGTCACAGTTATTAGTTTATAGTGAGGGGAAATCCTGACATCTGGTGGACAGATGACTACTATACAGCTTGTCTGATCACCGGTTCTGTGTGTGTGTGTTGTGTCTTCAGTAAACAATGTTCCACGATGCTGTCCTGAAGGCCTCATCTGTATTGGCAATATTGTAAGTAACACACACATAAATGCAAAACAAACAAAGTGAGTGACCCAGCTGTGTTGTCACACACTCTGTCACTGTCAAAAGTGTGTATTTGTTTCTGTTGCAGGAATGGACAGCCGTGTATGGCTTGCAGTCAGAGAGTTTAACCCTCCTGTCTCTGCTTCCTCAACCAGCCACCTCAACTCCAAAAGTAAGTTTTCTCTGACAGCCTTTTGGTTAAAGTGTGCTTCTTTGAAGAGACTTGTTTCCTCACAGTTTCACACAGTGGTAACACGGGCTGCCTCGGTTTTTTGATCCGAGAAAAAGAAAGCGTGAGAGCAGCGGAGGATGAATGCGGCTGAGTACATCAAGAAAGACCCCGATGCCTTCATGATTTTATATGAAGGAGCAGAAGACCATTTGTGGAGGCCGAGCTCAACACCAGAGGGACTGCGCCGTCAACACTGTCCTGTGACAGAGGGTAAGTGTGTTGGATCGTTTGTTTGAGACACCAGTGTCCACAAACTTGATCAAATTTGGTAAAAATTCTACAGCTGAGCCCATAAAAAGTCCTCAATTCTAAACCCCACATCGTTACAGTGATTTTTGCTTCGCATTTAGTCGCTCATGAGCAGAGAACAACCAAACTTTAAAGGGTTTTGTAGCATTTAGGACTCGATGTACTGACAGGGTTTGCAAAGCACAAACTCCATTAATGTGGAAGTGTGTGCATAGTATGTCTGTTAATATGTTTTTTATGCTGAATGTTTGTTGGCCTGTACGGTGTGTCAGTGTGTGTGGGCTGAACCTGACAGTGTGTTTGTCGTCTGTCCACAGGGGAGGCACTGACTAAAGAGGACAGGCCAAAATATTACGAACAGGCAAAACTTAAAGAGATCCATGTCCACAAACCCAGAATGAGCAATAAAAATACTATGTAAGTACACCGGGCTCACACACAACCACACATGTGTGACATCACTGCGCACGAATCACTGCAAAGAGTGTGGAATCAGCTTGATATCAGAAGGAAAATCTGAATCTGTTTGTTTTATGTGCAGTGCAAAAAGAAGAAGAGGAATCGAAGAGGGAATAGAAATGGTCCCCAAGGCTGAAGTAAGACGTGAATATTTTCGATCTCTTATCGTAAGGACAATTTTATGTATTTCCCATGTGAATGTGACTCAGAGTTTTAGGATGGTGTTCAGAGTCATTAAAGAAGCAAATTTGATTAGAAATTGGTAATAGAAAGAAGCACAAGAACAAATTCCGCCACAAATTGGAACAGAATTGGAGGAGGCTGAAGGGGTACAAGGGTTTCTTAGTTCGAATTGGAATAGACTGGGAATTATGAATGTATTGGTTATACGGAGAAAGAGCAGAGATAAATGTCGCGTTTGGGTTGGTTAATATAAGTATTAATATGTTGTTTAAGCATGTTTAAGAATCACAGTCTGGCCTTTTTAAAGTTTTCAAAAAGCTGTGAAACCATGTTTATTATGTTGTGTGATTGCAGAGGGTTTCTGGCGTTCGCAGACCTGGAGGACAAGACGGAGTAGTGGGATGTCCCGGTCGTTTATGAAAGAAGAAGCTCCGTGGAGAGGCACATGTGGAGGGGTTGCGTCTCAGTTCTGTACGTTCGTCGGGGAAAGTCGTCAAATCGTCAATCAGAGATCTGGCTCGATCATCTACATGGCAGAGTCTCTCTCTCATCTCTCTCTCTCTCTCGTTCCATCTCCATCTGTAAAACATTCAGCTTATACTTACTGCTTCTCTATCTTGAAGTTTCTGCATGACGCTCACCATCTGTGTCTCCTCTCCGCCCCCTTGCATCCGCCTTCTCTCTACCCTCCCTCACCCCCCCGGGCCGGCCTTAGTGATGACTTTGTGGAGTTTGCACGGTTCACACTCGGGAACCAAAGCACGGCAGTTTAAGGGTCAGGCTCGCAGGAGGAATGTGTAAAGGGACCGGGAAAATTGAGGAACTTTTACCAGTTTACATTTTATTTTGAAAGAAATCCTGGCCAGAAAGGCCTTGGAAGAAGCCTTTTTAATGCTCAATCATGTTTTAACTGTTTGTATTGTTTGTCAAAGATGTATATTGTACCTTTTTTCTTCTGTCTTTCTTACAGATTTGAAATGGCAAGATTGGCATATTGGAATTTAGTTCTTGGCTGGAAGATCAAGTTCCTGGACTTGTGGGAAACAAGTTTTTGTTGTAAAGATGTGATAGATCACACTGAAATTACTTACTCCTGTTTATAAAATGGTGAAATATTATTTCGTCACTGGCTTCAACTTTGCCCTACATTTTTGCAGGAGCACAACAAAAGACAAGTTCCTAAGACACTTGGGAACCAATCTACTAGACTTCAGCACATGAAGATACAGACGACATGTCGATACGACGAGGAAGGGTTTGTATAACTGAAAGTGAATCATTTGTCGCGTGTGTGCCATGCAAAAAAAACAAGACTGTACAGCCGTTATCCCTTCTTTGCCCAACGTTGGAGACAATTAAATTTGATTTGTGTTTATTGCTTGTTTAATAGGAGCATTAGCCCTGCTCCTTATTTGGGACTTTTAGTGAGTTGCACGTCACACATCGGGACCAAAAGCACGGCATTTTAAAGGTCAAGCATCAGCAGGTAGGAATGTTAAGGACGCGGGAAAATTGAGGAACCTTTACCAGTTTACATTTAATTTTGCAAAAATGCCTGGCCAGAAAGGCTTGGGTAAGAATCTTTTTAATGTCCATCATGTTAACTGTTGTGTTTGTTTGTCAGAATGTATATGACCTTTTGTTTTCTGTACTTTATTGACAGATTTAAGAAATGGCAATTGCAATATTGGAAGATTATAGTTTTCTGTGCTGCGAAGATGCACAGTTCCTGGACTTGTGGAACAAAGTTGTTTGTTGTAAGGTGAAATCACACCTGAAAATACTCCTTTTTAAAAAAATGTGAATATATTATTCCTCAGTCTGCTTCAACTTTGCCCTACATCTTTTTTGCAGGAGCACCACAAAAGGCAATTCCTAAGGAACACTTGGAACATCATACTAGACTTCAGCACAATGAGTTACAGACGACATGTCAATTACCGACGAGGAGGTTGTAATAACTGAAGTGAATCATTTGTCGCTGTGTGATGCAAAAAAAAACAAGACCTGTACAGCCTGATCCTTCTTTGCCCACGTGGGACAATTAATTTGAAAGTTGTTTTATTGGCTGTTAAATAGAGCATGGCTGTTCCTTATTGGATGACTTTTGTGGAAGTTTGGCACAGGTCACACATCGGGACCAAAAGCACGGCAGTTAAGTGTCAGCTCTCGCAGGAGAAATGTTAAAGGACCGCGGGAAAATTGAGGACCTTACCAGTGTTTACATTTAATTTGCAAAGAATCCTGGCCCAGAATGCGTGGGTAAAATCTTTTTAATGCTCATCTGGTTAACTGTTTGTTTGTTTGTTTGCGATGTATATTTGATCTTTTTCTGCTTCTTACAATTAGAATGGCAATTGCATAGTGGGAATTTAGTTCTGGCTGGAATTCAAGTTACTGGACTTGTGGACAAAGGTTTTGTTGTAAGTGTGATAATCACACTGAATTACTCCATGGTTAAAAATGTGAATATTCTATTTCTCACTGCTTCAACACTTTGCCTACATCTTATTGCAGGAGCACCACAAAGCGCATTATAAGGACACTTGGAACCTCGTACTTAGGACTTCAGCACATGGAGTACAGACAACATGTCAATTACGACGAGGAAAGGTTTGTAAGAACTAAAAGTGAAATCATTTGTCGCTGTGTGCATGCAAAAAAAAAACAGACCTTACACCTGATTCCCCATTCTTTGCCACGTTTGGGAGGACAATTAATTTGATTTGTTTTATTTGGCGGGTTAAATAGGAGCATGGCCTGTCCTTATTGATGACCGTTGTGGAGTGTGCCCCACCACACATCGGGACCAAAGCAACAGCATAGTTTAATGGTCAGCGTCGCACAGGAAGGAATGTTAAAGGACCGCGGGAAAATTGAGGACCGTTACCAGTTTTACATTTAATATTTGGCAAGAATCACTGGCCAGAAAGGTTGGGTAAAGAAATCTTTTAATGCTCATCATTTAACTGTTTGGTTGTTTGTCAAATGTATATTGACCTTTTTCTGTCTTTCTTACAGATTTAGAAATGGCAATTGCAATATTGAATTTAAGTTCTGGTGGAAGATTCAGTTCCTGGACTGGTGGAACAAAGTTATTTTTTTTTTTTTTTTTTTTTTTTGTTTTGTTTTTTTTTTTGTTTTTTTTTTTTTTTTTTTTTTTTTTTGTTGTAGTGTGATAATCAACTGAAAATTACTCTTTTTTAAAAATGTGAATATTGAGTTCTCATGCGTCAACTTTGCACTAACGCTTTTGCAGGAGGCACCACAAAAAGAAGCAATTCCTAAGGACACTTGGAACCTCTTACTAGACCGTCAGACAATGATTACAGACGACATGTCGAATTACGACGAGGAAGGTTTGGTAATAACTGAAAGGGAATCATGTGTCCTGTGTGCATGCAAAAAAAAACAAGAACTGTACAGCCTGAAATCCCTTCTTTGCCCACGTTTGTAAGACAATTAATTTGATTTGTTTTTTAATTTGGCTGTTTTAATAGGAGGCATGGCTGTCTTATTAGGACTTTGTGGAGTTTGGCCACGGGTCAGCACATCGGGACCAAAAGGCACGGCTGGTTAAGGGTCAGCTCTCGCAGGAGGAATGTTAAAGGCCGCGGGAAATTGAGGACCGTTTACCGTTTTCAACTTGGGTAATGTTAACAAAGAAAGACTGGCAGAAAGGCGTGGGTAAGAATCTTTTTAATGCTCACATGTTAACTGTTTGGTTTGTTTGTCGAATGTATAATGACCTTTTTCTGTCTTTCTTACGATTTAGAAATGCAATTGCATATTGGAATTTAGTTTCGGGCTGAAGATGCAAGTTCCTGGACTTGTGGAAACAAGTTTTTGTTTGTAAGTGTGATAAGCACACTGAAATTACTCTTTTGAAAAAATGTGAATATTATTATTCTCACTGCTACAACTATTGCCCTACCTCTTTGCAGAGCACGCACAAAGAGCAATTCCTAAGGACACTTGACTCTTACTAACTTCAGGCACAGGATTACAGACAACATTCCCGAATTACGACGAGGAATGGTTGGTATAACTGAAAGTGAATCATGTTTGGTCGCTGTTGGCATGCAAAAAAAAAACAAGGACCTGTACAGCTGATCCCTTCTTTGCCACGTGGAGACAATTAATTTGATTTGTTTTATTTGGCTGTTTAATAGGAGCATGGCCTGTCCTTATTGGATGGCTTGTTGGTGGAGTTTGCACAGTCACACATCGTACCAAACACGGCAAGTTTAATGGTCAGCCCTCGCAGAGGAAGGTAAAGGACCGCGGAAAATTGAGGACCCTTTACCAGTTGACCATTTAATTTTACAAAGAATCCTGGCCAGAAGGCTTGGGGTAAGAATCTTTTTAATGCTCATCATGTTAACTGTTTTGTTTGTTTTGTCGAATGTAATATTTACCTTTTTCTGTCTTTCTTACAGATTAGAAATGGCAATTGCATTGGATTTAGTTCTGGCTGAAGATTCAAGTTCCCTGGACTTGTGGAACAAAGTTTTTTGTTGTAAGTGTGATAACACCACTGAAAATTAACTCCTTTTTAAAAAATGTGAATATTTATTGTTTCACTCTTCACACATTGCCCTACCATCTTTTTGCAGGAGCACCACAAAAGGCAATTTTCCTAAGGACACTGGAAACCTCTTACTAGAACCAGCACAGATACAGACACATGTCGAATTACGACGAGGAAGGTTTGTAGAACGTGAAAGTGACTCATTGTCGCTGTGTGCATCAAAAATACAAACAGAGACCTGTACAGCCTGATCCCTTCTTTGCCCCGTCTGGAGACAATTAATTTATGTTGTTTTATTTGGCTGTTTAATAGGAGCATGGCCTGTCCTTATTGATGGCTTGTGGAGTTTGCACGTCACACATCGGGACCCAAAAGCAGCGGCAGTTTTTAAGGGTCGCTCATCGCAGGAGGAATGTAAGGACCGCGGGAAATTGAGGACCTTTACCAGTTTCATTAATTTTGCAAAGCATAGCTGGCCAGAAGGCTTGTGGTAAGAATCTGTTTTAATGGCTCCATCATGTAACGTGTTGTTTTGTTTGTCGAATGTATATTGACCTTTTTCTGTCTTTCTTACACAGATTTCGAATGGCAATTGCATATTGGAATGTAGTTCTGGCTGGAAAGCTTCAACTCTGGACTTGTGGAACAAAGTTTTTGTTGTAAGTGTGAAATCACACCTGAAATTCGTCCTTTTTTAAAAAAGGCATATATATTACCACGCTCACCTTTGCCCTACATCTTTTGCGGAGCCCAAAAAAGCGCAAGTCCTGAGACCTGGAACCTCTGTACTCGATCAGCACAATATTACCGAGACCTGTCGAATTACGACGTAGAAGGTTTTTATAACTGAAAGTGAATCCATTTGTCGCTGTGTGCATGCAAAAAAAACAAGGACTGTACAGCCCTGATCCTTCTTGCCCAGTTGGACAAGTAATTTGATTTGTTTTATTTGGCTGTTTAATGGAGCATGGCCTGTCCTCTTTGGCATGACTTTGTGGCGTTTGCACAGCCACACAGGGCCCAAGCATCGCAGTTTAAGGTCCGCTCTCACCGGAAGAACACCAGTGAGGTTTCTACAAAACACAGAGCGCAGTGAGCGTGGAGAACTATGTTGCCGGTCAACCCTCAGGACTCCCCCGTGCACCTGCCCTCTCTCGATCCCACCGTCACATCAAAACCCACCAACGGGAATATGAACCCACCCACCCCCCGCCCCCAGGGCAGGCCCCCAACCACCCGCCCAAACCCCCCCGGACCCCAGGAGCCAGCCCCACGCCCCCCCCTATCCTTGTCACCCCCCCACCCACCCCCCCCCGACCCCCCGGAGTTAAAACCGCCCACC
Organism: Larimichthys crocea; assembly: GCF_000972845.2. Classification (NCBI taxonomy): domain Eukaryota; kingdom Metazoa; phylum Chordata; class Actinopteri; family Sciaenidae; genus Larimichthys; species Larimichthys crocea. The sequence continues at coordinate 20,056,356 of NC_040022.1, forward strand.
ACAACCCCCACCCCGGCACACCCCCCCCCACCCCACCCCCAGCCCCCGCACCCCCCCCCCCCCCCCACCCCCCACCCCGACCCTAGCACCCCGATCACCCCCGCCATACACACCCCCCCGCCGCCCCCGCCCTACCACAAATTACCCTACACCACCTACCCCTAACCCCATCCCCCCTACCCCACCCCACCCTACGCCACCCTACCCCACCCCCGAAACCCATCCCCCCCTCACCCCCTGTAAATAAAGATAAGAGTGGACTGGAAGTGCCAAGAGATAACTTTGATGTTATGATTTGGTGCTATGTACATAGAATTGAACTGAAACGAATAAAAACAAATCAGTTGAAATCATTTTATTATTTTTTATTTTAATCTTTAACGGTTTTGTGGCATCTGTTATTTAGATCTGACGTCAAGCTGCTGGCATACAATTGGCTCGTACTCTATAAATCACTTTGTATTCAACTCAATATATTTTTATATTCAATGATAGTCCTTATAAGTTTAGATTTATTTATAGTTCAGTAATGTACTGTACTTTAGTACAATTAAGCTACTAGTAATTTCCATTTTTTTCCACTTTTTGCTACGTTATACTATAACACGGCGACAGTTCAGAGGAAAATACTCAACTATTTACTCCAGTACATTTTTGTAATAATTTAGTTGGCATGCCTTTGCAGAACCACATTAATTAATTAAG